>NW_028243429.1:0-149969 GCF_964263255.1 Lissotriton vulgaris | reverse complement strand
CATTATTGTGATCTCTTTTTTCTTTTCTTTCTACTCTGTTGTTCGCTCTCTTTGTAGTACATGTGGTAATTCTCTCTTGGGCTGCATTAAGCAAGCATAAGTTTATGCGGTGGTTCATCTCTTGTTGCCCAGGTGCACCAACGGCTTCAATAATTAACTGGATTGAACGGGCATTCAGGTTAGCCCAACCTAAGCAGAGGGCCACCCCCGCAAAGTTTTTATTGGCAGAACAGAATCGGGTCAGTTCTTAGGCCAATCTTATACTCTACCCACATTTTAATAGTTTTTTTTTCAGAACAAAATTTTATTGTGGTTTTGAGTAAGATTACAAGACATCCACAGTACTCCGAACACCGGAGGGGCTGTGAGTATAATATCAAAATGCAGAGAATAGCAATCAATACAGTAATCAAGATAAACATTGTTATCTAACAACCCTTACCCCCCCTGCCCCGTAAGAACTACCCCCACCCGGGTCCCACCCTAGCCCCTTTCACGATGTCCACCTAGGTCCAAGCAAATCAGTCTGTATAAAATTGGTAATACACTCTTACCCTCGCCCTGGTTCTCAAAACAATTGTTCACCAGTTACATCTCGTTGTATCGGCGGATCCAGCCACAACCCCCTGTATTCCGCCCACCTCTTCCATATTTTGTAGTGCTTTCTGGGGCAGCCACGTGCCTCAAACACTGGACGTTCAAGTCCCATACAGTAATCTAGTCCCTGTTTCCACACCTCTATCGGGGGAGCCCTAGGGTCCTTCCAGGCGCGGGCCACAACCCTCTTGGCCACCGTAAGGCCCAGAAGTAGTAAGTGTCGTTTGTAGGTGTTACCACCCACTTGCTCCAAGACATGTAGAAGGCCCAGCTGCGATGTACGGCGGAGCTTCCAGCCCAGCACCTCATCCAAGCAATCCCATACACGCGTCCAGTATCTCTCCAATGCCCCACAGGACCATACCGTGTGTAGGAAGGTGCCCACCTCTCGGCCACATCTCAGACAATCGGGGGAGGCAATCAAACCGGCCCGCCACAGTCTCTCTCTCGTATAGTAAGCACTGTGCAGGTATTTAAATTGGATAAAGCGCAATCGTACAGCGGTGGCCGCCTCCCTCGGAGCCGCGAGAGCCTCCCTCCAACCCTCTTCATCTAGTTCTCCTACGTCTCTCTCCCAGGTGAACCGCAGGTTGTCCAGAGAGGGGGAGCAATGAATAACCAGTGACTGATAAATGCGGGATATTTTCTTTTCCACCAGTTCCCCCATAAATAACTTAGCTTCTAGTGGACTGAACTCCGGTAGGGAGTCTAGTCCCTCCAGGGCAGGGGAAATGGCATGTCGAAACTGCAAGTATTTAAAAAATTGAGTATTAGGCATATCGTAGTCATCCCTCAGCTCCTGGAATGATTTAAGGGTTGTCCCCTTCATGACATGTCCCAGTGCCGAGATCCCTATCGTATCCCAGCCGCGAAACCCTTGCAAGGCCGCCAGAGCCGGTAGACGGCCATTTCGCCACAACGGGGTCTCCTCAGTTAGCCTGTTCCACCATCCCATGCGGCTAAGCGCTCGACGCCAGATCTGAAAGAGTTCAAGTTCAAGTTCAAAGATTTGTATAGCGCACTACTCACCCAGAGGGTCTCAAGGCGCTTGAGGGAGGGGGGTATTTTACTTATCGAATATCCAAGTTTTTAGTTGCTTTCTGAAGGAGAGGTGGTTCTGTGTAAGGCGGAGGTGGGTGGGGAGAGAATTCCAAGTTTTGGCCGCTAAGAAGGAGAAGGATCTACCTCCCATGGTGGATCTATGGATGCGCGGAATTGCGGCGAGGGCTTGATCGGACGATCGCAGTTGTCGGGTGGGAGTGTAAAAGGACAGTCGCGTGTTGAGGCATTCGGGTGCTAGGTCGTAGAGGGCTTTGTGTGCGTGGGTGAGGAGACGGAACGTTATTCTCTTGTTGACGGGGAGCCAGTGGAGGTCTTCCAGGTGACCGGAGATGTGATCTTGGCGGGGGATATCTAGTATGAGTCTGGCTGAGGCGTTTTGGATGCGTTGGAGTTTTTTCTGTAGTTTAGCTGTGGTTCCGGCGTAAAGGGTGTTTCCGTAATCCAGTCGGCTGGTGACCAGTGCGTGGGTGACCGTTTTTCTTGTTTCGGTGGGGATCCAACGGAAGATTTTTTTGAGCATGCGTAGGATGTTGAAGCATGATGATGAGACGGCGTTGACTTGTCTGGTCATCGAGAGGGAGGAGTCCAGGATGAAGCCCAGGTTACGTGGTGGTCCGTTGGTATGGGTGCGGTTCCCAGGGCCGGTGGCCACCATGAGTCATCCCAAGCAGAGGGGGATGAGCCTAAGATGAGGACTTCCGTTTTGTCCGAGTTCAGTTTTAAACGGCTGTTCTTCATCCACTCGGCTACATCTTTCATTCCTTCGTGTAAGTTGGTTTTGGCGGTGTTTGGGTCTTTGGTGAGGGAGAGGATCAGCTGGGTGTCGTCAGCGTAGGAGATGATGTTGAGGTTGTGTTGGCGCACGATGGATGCGAGGGGACTCATGTATACGTTGAAGAGGGTGGGACTTAGTGATGATCCTTGAGGTACGCCGCAGATGACTTCGGTGGCCTCTGATCTAAAAGGGGGGAGGCGGACTCTCTGGGTTCTTCCGGCGAGGAACGAGATCATCCAGTCCAATGCTTTTCCTTGTATTCCGACGTTGCTGAGGCGTTATATGAGGGTGCTATGATAGACTGTGTCGAAGGCTGCGGAGAGGTCAAGTAGGATGAGGGCAACTGTTTCTCCGGTGTCCAGTAGTGTTCGAATGTCGTCTGTTGCTGCGATGAGTGCGGTTTCGGTGCTGTGTTTGGCTCGGAAGCCGGACTGTGAGGGGTCGAGGGATCTGTTGGATTCGAGGAAGGCGGCGAGCTGACTGTTGATGGCTTTCTCAATGACTTTGGCGGGGAATGGGAGGAGCGAGATGGGACGGTAGTTCTTAAGTTCAGTGGGGTCTGCTGTGGGTTTCTCCAGAAGGGCGCTGAGTTCGGCATGTTTCCAGCTTTCTGGGAAGGTGGCGTAGTTGAGGGAGCAGTTGATGACGTCTCGGAGATGGGGTGCTATGATGGAGTCTGCTTTGTTGAAGATGTGGTGGGGACATGGGTCGGTTGGCGATCCTGAGTGGATGGAGTTCATCAGACGGATGGTGTCTTCAGTGGTGATTGGGTTCCAAGCGCAAAGGTTGTTAGAGGGGGGTTTAGGTTCGGAGGTGGGTGGAGCGGACTGGTCTCCGGGCTGGTTTTCAAAGCTGTTATGTATGTCGGCGATTTTGCTGTGGAAGAATGAGGCTAAGGAGTCGCAGAGGTTTTGGGAGGGAGTGATGTCGTTGGTGCCGGCGGTGGGGTTGGTAAAGTCTTTGACTTGTTGAATAGTTCTTTGCTGTTGTGCAGGGCCGGCGCTAGGCTCATGGTGGCCCTGTGCAGGGAGCGTAGGTGGGGGCCCCCGGAAGAGGGGGTCCGGACGGGGCAGAGCTCAGGAAGGTGTTTTACTAATAATACATCCAGAAAAGTCGTTAGATGATTGACCAGTACCTGCGGCTGCTCCTACCCTTCCGAATTCGTCTCAGAACGATACAATTTAGGAGGAGGAGGGCATTGTGACACACATCGTATGTCTTCTAACAGTAAACCTCTAGTCTAGCAGTTTGTTTTATGAGGTGCGCAGTAGGCCTGTGCGTACTACCTGTATGAATTTGGATGCTCGTAGCCACTAGCCAGAGTTAAGAGTAGGTGGTTGTCTGAGTTTACAAAAAAATCTATCAAGGGGTGATCATGTATTACATGGATCCCGGCGGCAGGCCTCTTTGCGGCGCATTCAAAACACAAGAAGAGCTGAAGTGTAAGGTCAAGCTCTGTGCTATGTCATTGGCGGGTGTGATAATTACTCAGTTAACTACTACTGACTCCTGCTTCTGGTTTGTTGAAAGTGTAACCGTATGTTTGCAATATACACAAAGTGCTACAAAGAACATATACTGAATGTGACAACGTAGTATACGGCTCATTCATTCACTCATCACGATGGTGTAGTTTAATTTAATATCGGATTTAAACATTTCATGATTCGAATTTCGGAATGCTTTAGAAAAAGGCTCAGGCAGTACCTAAACACATTTTGTTGTTTAATCATTCTTTTACATACAACTTTTAGTTTTTCAAAAGAGTTTTTTGCAAATCCACCTTATTATGGCAATCTTTCGAAAAAAGACATTTTGGCAGTCGTGCCTAACAAGTCGCATTTTCATCAAGTGAACTAAACTTCCTTGATCGACAATACAAAGAAAATGAGAACAATCCTTCGAGTGGCTCTTTTGCGGCCAAAACGTACAGTCTTGTTAATGAAAGAAATCTGAAGTGCGCTCCTTAGCGAGGTAAAATCCTCGGGCGTGACTATGAAAATAGAAAACATCTCTCATCGACCTGACCTGACAGCGAAGACGTCACACGTGGGCTGAGGGATCTGTGAGAAACCCGCACTAATGCTCTTTGAAAAAAAACCGTATCTTTCAACAGAACCCGTCAACTGACAGAGAAAAATACTTGCAATATATTTGGGGGGGAAAAACAGATATAGGAAAATGACCCACTATTTGTTTCATGTGTGCATGTTAAAAGTAATATTAAATGGGCAAAACCAACTATGTGCACATGCGTTTTTATAATTGGAAACTGTTTTTCAATAGGGCCAAAAGGTAGAAGCATTTAGTAAAACATAAATGATGCGCCTACTGTCACGTGAGCAATGTGAGCATCAAAGAATTTAACAAAGAAATCCTGCTCTAGGATTTTTTGCTGCATAAATAAAAATGGGAATAACTGCTTTTGTCCCCGACACGCGTGTCGTATCTCGTGAACATAATGCAGGGGCGCAGACACAAACCAATACCATTCAGTACTATTGACGACTCGGACTACGCTGCTGCTGCGCATCATGTTATTACAGTACACACTCATGATAATCAAATTCATTGCTAGGCAGATCCTCAACTGGAAAGACAGGCAGGCGTTACAAGTCATTTTATAAATATATTTTGTGAGCACAGTCTCTCACCGGCGTTAGTCGGACTCTCGGGGAAGAGACTTGCCGGAGGACACTCAGGTGTTCTAGTGTCTCTATCGCAATGATCGGGCGACAGGACGAGGAGTCGGTTAATTTATTTGTTCTTTATGATTATGATTTGTATTCTTCTCTACACAATGTGACCGTGACGCACTGACGAGCTCAGACTCGGAGTCGACGCACCGCTCACAGTGACGCACTCTCCCAGTGAGGCGCCGCGGACCGTGACGTGACCATACACAGCACCGTGACGCGTCACCAATTGCGCACAGCGCGCCGTGCGGGGGCTGTCCCAGGGCCGTCACATCGTCATAGGGTAAGATTGACGGCCCTGGGACCCAACTGCTGGCTGGCTGCCTGGGCAACTTCAAGTAAACCAAACCCAATGAGTATGACTGTAAACAACACAGCGCTTACGCGCGCCGTCGGAGGCCGCCAAATCCTGCCAGGGGGCTGCCAGTGATAGTTCCAATCCGAATCCGATCCGATCCTCGGCTCGGTGACGGTCGTCGTGGCGGCCCCTTGGGTTTGGCGGCCCTGTGCAGGTGCACAGTTTGCACATGCCTAGGGCCGGCCCTGTGTTGTGGGCGTTGTTGTCGAGTCGATCCTTGAATGCTGATATCTTGGTGGATCGGATCAGTTGGTGGTGTTTGCGGGTGGCGTTCTTGAAGGTGGTCATGTTGTCAGCGGTTGGGTTATTTCGCCAGGCTTTCTCGAGGGTGCGACAGATCTTCTTGGATTTCTTAAGGTCATCATTAAACCAGGGGGCTTTTTTGCTGCCTTGCTTGATTTAATGGTTTTTCAGGGGTGCTAATTCATCCGCGCTGTGGGTGATCCATTGTGTGAGGTTGGTGGCTGCTTGGTTTGGGTCCGATGATTTTGCAGGAGGGTTTTGGTGGAGCGATGTGAAGAGCTGGTCGGTGGTAATTTTATTCCAGTTTTTGCGGGGAATTGGTTGTGGGTGGTTGTGGGTCGTAGTCTTTTTGTAGTTGAAGTGAACGCAGCTGTGGTCCGTCCAATGGAGAGTTGTGGTGTGATTAAAGGAGATATGCTTGATGGAGGTGAAGATTGGGTCGAGCGTGTGCCCGGCAAAGTGGGTGGGGGTGTTAACAAGTTGTTTGAGTCCAAGATTGGCGAGGTTGTCCAAAAGGGTGGTGGTGTTGTTGTCGTTGTTCTTTTCCAGGTGGAAGTTGAGGTCTCCCAGTAGGATGTAGTCCTCAGAAGGGAGGGCGTGAGGGCTGATGAAGTCAGTGATGTCTTCGCTGAATTGTGCGCGGGGTCCGGGTGGTCTATAGATGAGGGTGCCCCTGAGTGTGGTCTTAGGGTCGGTGTGAATCTGGAAGTGAAGGTGTTCGGCGTTTGTGAGGTTGTCATCTGAACTGGTCGTGATGTGGATGGTGTTTTTATGAACAATGGCGATTCCTCCTCCTGTTTGGTTGGTGCGGTCCTTACGGATGATCTTGTAGCTGTCCGGGATGGCTATGGCGATGTCGGGGGCAGAGGAGGCTGTAATGACAGCGTTTTTGGCTTTATTTAGCAGTGATATAGATCATTAATCTTGCTCGCATCTAGTATAGGTATTCTTAGCCTGTGTTGGCCCTTTTAAGCCCTTTTTCCAGACCTAGAAGAGGATAGCTGCTTAATATGCCTTTATTCTTGACTTTCACCTGTCTATTGCCTATTGGCTTTGACATATTAGACACATTGGTATGGTTTATGTAGGTATTCTGACAGAGCTAAGGAGCATTTCACCCCTTTCAGGCCTACAGGCCTAGAGCTAGAGGGACTCCATCTTGATGAAGCTGAGAGGCTTTTCAGGGCAAAGGCAAAGTTTATAGTTAAGGCTGTTGTGTGCTAGAGGAAGATCCAGTTAGGACCGCTTCTTATCCGAAGAATGTGTTTTTCTCTTGGGCCCAGACGTAACAAGCAGATGGCCACTGCGGTTGCGTGGAAGCCTGGGAGCTGGCACAGGAATTCGGTAAGAGACAGCCCTCTGCTGGAAATTTCCATGAGGGGAGAGGAATCCATATTAGCGAGCTACAGGAGAGGAGGAGTGTTCATTCCAGCTTGTGTGCAGTTCAGTTCAGTTTGGAGTTCAGTTCAGTTTGGAGTGCAGTGCAGCGTGGTGCTCAGAACAGCTTGGAGCACAGAACAGCTGGGAGCTCAGTTCAGCTTGGAGCTCAGAACAGCTTGCAGAGAGAGAGAGGATGTCTGCTGGAGCTGCAGAATAGAGTGCAGTTCTTAAATGGAGAAAGAAGGCAGACGATTGCTGAAGATGAGGAGAGAGAAAGCAGTGCAGAGAGCATCAAAGAAGGCTGTCAGCTGGAGCAACTGAACCAGAGGCGTGGTGATGTGGTGAAGGAGGGAGAGACAGAGAGAGCCCTAATCCCACCAGAGGCAGAGAGAGAGCCCTAATCCCACCAGAGGCAGAGAGAAATCTTCCTTCTAATAGGTGAGGTAGTCTGAACCAATCACACTTACATCTTAATCTTATCTTTATTCCCTAGGCTTTTGCATTGCTAATCTTTTCCCTTTCAGCGGAGTGTTCCTGTTATGTTTAATCTTTTCTCTTTCAGCGGTGTGTTCTACCTATAGTCTTTGTCAGTTCTGTGTAAAGGTTTATATTGTACTAATAATAAATGACCCCATTAATTAGTGAATTAGTGTGCCTGAGTTCTTTAATGATAAAGTTATCCTGGCTTCTAGCCAGTTGCTGTTGAGCCACTGAAGAATCAGAAGGGAGTAGGAGCGCTTAAATCAAGAAATAACTCAATCACATAGTGTGTATCCCATGCAGTGAGGGTAATCCCCTTTTCTAGTAGTATTACTGTTTGAACAGATGCTACCCCTGATCAGGTAAGTAATAGTGAGGGAGAGAGGAGACCTGCAACTAAGGGACCACACCCTCCCATAATTCTGTAAACAGCGTCTTCTGTTCCAAAGCATAGGTAACCTTTTTTCCTCCTAGTCAGATGTCATAGCCAGAACAGATGTTGCCCCTGATCCGGT
Organism: Lissotriton vulgaris; assembly: GCF_964263255.1. NCBI lineage: Eukaryota > Metazoa > Chordata > Amphibia > Caudata > Salamandridae > Lissotriton > Lissotriton vulgaris. Next base: position 141,863 of record NW_028243429.1, on the reverse strand, counting down.
AAGTCTGAATGAATAGGGAGAACAGGGAGCCCTTGAGCTGGGGAATTGTTGACACTAAGTAATTCGGCTATCCCATAATATTATTGTAGTAGTAGATCCTTAGTGAAGAGACTTCCCAATATATATATATATGTATAGGTGTTCATAGGAATGTGGTCGTCGTTGATATGCGGCGTTAGTGAGAACGCTGGGGAGGATTACCAGCGCTGATACCCACAGGATTGTGGCTTGAATAAGTGAGAGCGCCAGGGGGGACACTGGCGTGGAGATCGACAGGATTGTTGATCGTTTGGAAAAGGGAGCATTGGGTTCTGCAGGCCCATGTGTAGTCGCACCGGATTGTGCGCAATATCTGCCCTAGGGTAGACCGGTCTGGGTCTGAGTGGCCGCGAGACCAACTGATGTGAATATAAGTGTGGTGTAGGGTATGGATATCCCTAGTAATTAGTGAGTATTCTTAGTATCCCTATAGATTTAGTGGTGTTTTTAATAATATGAGCTTGTATATTGCGAGTTCCCCATCCTCAGGTAGGTACTCAGGTGCCTGGATAGTTGGTCCTGAGGAGGGATGTGATTACGTTCTGGCTGGGTTGGAGGGGCCCCTAGGGGCTGATCCCATCTACTCAGAAAATCCAGTCATAACATCTGGCGTCACGAACTGTTTACCTATCCTGTGTGTCCTGGCCATGTGCTTAGAGAGGTTCCCATGTGTTGTGAGTGAGTGCCATGAACGCCATAACATCTGGCGTAGTAGAACAGTTTACAAAACCTGTGTGTCCTGGCCATGTGCTTAGAGAGTTTCCCATGTGTTCTGAGGGAGTGCCCTGAACGCCGGTTCCATCTGGCGTAATGTTGCAGTTTATGTAGCATGTGTGGCCTATGGGCTTGAACAGTTGCAGCGTGAGGAGATTGCATTACATCATGGCATTTGGCTTATTCAGGGTGGAAGGAATGGTTTTCATCTTGGTGTTTAAACTGTCAGGGTTGAAGGATGGCATTACATGAGGAAGCCAGTTACATCTTTGTGATGGTCCAATTGTATAAATGTGTGTAAAAAAAAAATGCTTTTAAATTGCCCATTAAATTGCTTGCTGCATTTGCTTATGCTGTGCAATGTGAAATGTGTTCATTGTAATATGATCTGTGGAGTTCTTTGAATATAGCTCCTTGTAAATATGACTTGTGAATAGCGCCATATTATTGTGGCTTATGAGGTGCATGTTCTCATGTTGATCTGCTGTGTTGCTTGTGAATGGTGCTTTGGATATATTCCTTGTGAAAAGCGTGTCATTTTTTGAGTTTGTTTACTGTCTTGTAAATATGGCTTGTGAATAGCGCCATTTTAATGTGGCTTGTGAGGTGCATGTTCTTATGTTGATTTGCTGTGTTCCTTGTGCATTGCGCCTTGGATTTATTGTTTGTGAAAAGCTTGTCTTGTAAATATGGCTTGTGAATAGCGCCATGTGGTCATGGCTTGGATGGAGCATGTTATCATTACGTTAGGCAGGGGAGAGCTGGATCTCTCTCGGGTGCTTGGGGATAACGTTTTGAAAATATGTGTACGTGTTATCTGTAAACGTGAAGAAATGTGCTCATGATTTTCCCATGTATCTGCAGACGTTGGGAAATGATTGTGCTTGAGCTGCCAAAGGGTTAATATCTTGAGTTGAGATGGCAGTCTTTATTTTTAACATGCTGTCAACATGCATGGTTATTTGACCTGACTATAAAAGTCAGTGGATTATTTGATGGTTTGATTTTGACTTCTTTTTTTGGTTCCTTGGTCTGACTATGTGCTTTGTCAGCTTTTTGGACGGAAAGGTACCATCTTGTGCTTTGCAAAGGGTTCTGTTCATTTCACATTCTTTTTGAAATGCGTCTAGGAATTTGTGTGGGTTTGCCTTGGAACTGTAAGTTATAAATCACCCAGTCGGATTGATAAAGGGTTTGCACGGAGAGAGACAATGAGTGAAATGTTACAAAAAAAAAAAAAAAAAATATATAAGATGGCCCGTTAGAGTGCACGCTACGGAGCTGTTTTCATTAATTATTTCTTTGAGGGTTTTCCATCTAGACAGGAATGTGCTGGTTGCAATGATCACAGGTTGAGAATAATCAATCTTGCCCGACAGTGCATGGTAACATGTGCTTTTAATTAGTGGAAGGCAACCATGTGCCTTTGAAAAAAATGTTAAAATGTAACATTATTATTTTCCCAAATGTAAATTAAAATGTATTCTTTTATAAATGTGTCAGCAAAATCTTTTTTATTAAGTGAACCAATTCAGTTAGGAAATAATATGTTGTTTCTTAGTGTATGAATGTGGCCCTTTTATTAGGCTGGCTTGAATGGCTTGCATGTTAAATTACACTGTAATGTAAAATGATATAATGCCCCTGGTTAAATTAAATACAATGTTGAAATGTATCTGCATTTTATGTTGTTTTACAAATTATTTCTCTTTCAGCAGCTGACAATGGACCATGTTAATTCGTTTTTTTCCCCAAATGCAGAATGTATAATCTTGTGTGCAAAAGTTAGTTGCCACTTTCTAAATAAGTGCCCATATTTTAAATGTCTTGCCTTTAGCTGAATTAGTTAGACAAAAGTCTTTTTAGAAACTGGAGCTTTTAATTGGCAGTACACTGTAACAGAATTGTTTTTTTTTTTAAATGCTAGCTTCCGTTAGTTAGAAAATCAGGCCTGAGAACAGGCAAAGGAATTTGTTTGTCGACCTTGGCAGACCAGCTGGTTTGTGCAGACGAGTTTTTTTTTCCTTCATTCTGCAGGTTTCGATCACGTCCCTGTTCGTTATGATTGGCTACAATCCAATTTTCTTCCGCGAACGGCTTGTTTATTTAAGGGCGGGGTGACCTGGCTCTTCCCTTGGAGTTAGTTAGTCGTAATGGGCCTGGGCGGGCTTCTCTGACCAGGGAAATGGGAGGCTTGCAGTGCCCTGCTGATGCTGTGAGCTCATCATTTGGCGATAATCCAAATTACTTCATACTGTAGCCTGGCTCCTGCTCTGAAGGGAGGGGCTGGCTTAGAGAGGATTAGGGTATGTTAGGCCCTGCGAAATATTATTAAAAGTTAAATTTTGAATGTTTTTAATTAATTAGGATATTTTCTTTTCAATAATGAAAGGCACCCGGGGTGCTTTTTAAATGGAAAATTTTATTTTGCAAGAATAATGATACTTGCTCTCTTGTTCCTAGGATTGCTAAGTTGTGGTTGTGCGTGGGTCCCTCCCCCTTCCACTTCTTTTCTTGTTTTAGTTTTTTACTTTCATGTTTTTATTTTAGTTTATTATTTTTGGATGATGGAATCAGACCAGACCAGACCAGACCAGAAGGGTGATGGATGGCCGCATCGGAGGAAGTGTCCGGCTACCGAAGAAGCAGGGTGGTGGCCTACACTGAAGAATTTGGACTGAGTTACATAATTCCTTGGCCTGCATTTTTTGTTGACATCACTACGAGCAGGCCCCACTTTAAAAAAAAAAAAAAAACACAAACATGTTTTATTTGGGACAGAATTATACATGTATTTCGTTGCATAATCCCTTGGACAAGCAGGCCCCACTTTTAAAGCAAAAAACATGTCACCTATTATAGTTTTTCTGTTTTCTTCAAAACAGTTTTTGCCAATGAAGGACTTTTTTTTGAATGGTGGTGCACACATGTGTTCCACAGTATGATGTAAAACGGCGGTTTTAGGCTTGGTGTTACACCAGCTCTCTTGTAGAAATGGGGTTGTTTTTTTTTTACTGTTCTTACATTTTCACCTTGATTGATCAAAGGGTGGTTACCTTAAACTTTGGATTGTTCTGGGTGGTGTGTCTTTTAGTATGATTATGTATTAATGTTTGCCCAGACCTTGAAACAGTACTTCTCAGATTTCACTTTAAATTGACAAATGTCAGTAGGTAGGCCTCATTTAGGCCCATTGTTATTTTCATCCCACAAACATGCCCCTACACCAATAGTTTCATGAGTCATCATTAGCTTAAGTTGCCTATAGTAGGTAGGGCTCATTTAGGCCCTTTGTTGTTTTCTCATTAGGAGTTGAAACACATTTAGTTCTTAAATTGACAATAGTAGGTAGGCCTCATTTAGGCTTAAGTTGTCCGAAGTAGGCCCCATTTAGGCCCCTTGCTGTTTTCATTCAACACATAAGTCCCTACATCACTAGATTTCACCAGTTATCATTAGAAGTTGAGGCACATTTAGTTTGAGGATGCTTTGGTTAGTTTCTGTTGTTATCAGATCCAATCTCAGATATGTTTCAGCATTCAAGTCAAGGGTGCTTTGATTTGTTTCCAGTTGGTTGTTAGGTTTGTATTCCTTACAATTGAGTTTCAGGTGGAATTTCCTTAAGTTGTCATTGTTTTTAGGGAGTTTTTTAGGTTTTGATTTGTTGATAGATTGTGTTGATGTTTGTTTATCTGGATGTTATTGTTTATAAGATGTTCGCAAGATAGGGATCTAAGGGTGGATGGCAGAGTTTTTGGGCTCTATTTGGCAGTGATATAGATCTTAATCTTGCTCACATCTAGGATAGGTATTCTTAGTCTATGTTGGATAGATTATGTTGATGTTTGTTTAGATGGTTGTTGTTGTTTACTGATGCTCGCAAGATAAGGATCTAAGGGTGGAATGTAATGACAGCGTTTTTGGCTTTATTTAGCAGTGATATAGATCATTAATCTTGCTCGCATCTAGTATAGGTATTCTTAGCCTGTGTTGGCCCTTTTAAGCCCTTTTTCCAGACCTAGAAGAGGATAGCTGCTTAATATGCCTTTATTCTTGACTTTCACCTGTCTATTGCCTATTGGCTTTGACATATTAGACACATTGGTATGGTTTATGTAGGTATTCTGACAGAGCTAAGGAGCATTTCACCCCTTTCAGGCCTACAGGCCTAGAGCTAGAGGGACTCCATCTTGATGAAGCTGAGAGGCTTTTCAGGGCAAAGGCAAAGTTTATAGTTAAGGCTGTTGTGTGCTAGAGGAAGATCCAGTTAGGACCGCTTCTTATCCGAAGAATGTGTTTTTCTCTTGGGCCCAGACGTAACAAGCAGATGGCCACTGCGGTTGCGTGGAAGCCTGGGAGCTGGCACAGGAATTCGGTAAGAGACAGCCCTCTGCTGGAAATTTCCATGAGGGGAGAGGAATCCATATTAGCGAGCTACAGGAGAGGAGGAGTGTTCATTCCAGCTTGTGTGCAGTTCAGTTCAGTTTGGAGTTCAGTTCAGTTTGGAGTGCAGTGCAGCGTGGTGCTCAGAACAGCTTGGAGCACAGAACAGCTGGGAGCTCAGTTCAGCTTGGAGCTCAGAACAGCTTGCAGAGAGAGAGAGGATGTCTGCTGGAGCTGCAGAATAGAGTGCAGTTCTTAAATGGAGAAAGAAGGCAGACGATTGCTGAAGATGAGGAGAGAGAAAGCAGTGCAGAGAGCATCAAAGAAGGCTGTCAGCTGGAGCAACTGAACCAGAGGCGTGGTGATGTGGTGAAGGAGGGAGAGACAGAGAGAGCCCTAATCCCACCAGAGGCAGAGAGAGAGCCCTAATCCCACCAGAGGCAGAGAGAAATCTTCCTTCTAATAGGTGAGGTAGTCTGAACCAATCACACTTACATCTTAATCTTATCTTTATTCCCTAGGCTTTTGCATTGCTAATCTTTTCCCTTTCAGCGGAGTGTTCCTGTTATGTTTAATCTTTTCTCTTTCAGCGGTGTGTTCTACCTATAGTCTTTGTCAGTTCTGTGTAAAGGTTTATATTGTACTAATAATAAATGACCCCATTAATTAGTGAATTAGTGTGCCTGAGTTCTTTTATGATAAAGTTATCCTGGCTTCTAGCCAGTTGCTGTTGAGCCACTGATGAATCAGAAGGGTGTAGGAGCGCTTAAATCAAGAAATAACTCAATCACATAGTGTGTATCCCATGCAGTGAGGGTAATCCCCTTTTCTAGTAGTATTACTGTTTGAACAGATGCTACCCCTGATCAGGTAAGTAATAGTGAGGGAGAGAGGAGACCTGCAACTAAGGGACCACACCCTCCCATAATTCTGTAAACAGCGTCTTCTGTTCCAAAGCATAGGTAACCTTTTTTCCTCCTAGTCAGATGTCATAGCCAGAACAGATGTTGCCCCTGATCCGGTAAGTCTGAATGAATAGGGAGAACAGGGAGCCCTTGAGCTGGGGAATTGTTGACACTAAGTAATTCGGCTATCCCATAATATTATTGTAGTAGTAGATCCTTAGTGAAGAGACTTCCCAATATATATATATATGTATAGGTGTTCATAGGAATGTGGTCGTCGTTGATATGCGGCGTTAGTGAGAACGCTGGGGAGGATTACCAGCGCTGATACCCACAGGATTGTGGCTTGAATAAGTGAGAGCGCCAGGGGGGACACTGGCGTGGAGATCGACAGGATTGTTGATCGTTTGGAAAAGGGAGCATTGGGTTCTGCAGGCCCATGTGTAGTCGCACCGGATTGTGCGCAATATCTGCCCTAGGGTAGACCGGTCTGGGTCTGAGTGGCCGCGAGACCAACTGATGTGAATATAAGTGTGGTGTAGGGTATGGATATCCCTAGTAATTAGTGAGTATTCTTAGTATCCCTATAGATTTAGTGGTGTTTTTAATAATATGAGCTTGTATATTGCGAGTTCCCCATCCTCAGGTAGGTACTCAGGTGCCTGGATAGTTGGTCCTGAGGAGGGATGTGATTACGTTCTGGCTGGGTTGGAGGGGCCCCTAGGGGCTGATCCCATCTACTCAGAAAATCCAGTCATAACAGAGGCGTTCATCCAGGTTTCTGTAAGAAAGGCGACGTCCGGCGATTTGGTGTCGAGTAGGTTCCAAAGTTCAATGGCGTGTCTGTGGACCGAGCGGGTGTTGAGCAGGATGCATTTCAGGTGGTTGGTGCAGGAGTTCTGTTTGGAGTCTGTGGATTTGGTGTGGATCCTGATGCAGTCGAACTTGCAGGAGTAGCAGGTGAAGGGTCCATGGGTTTGGCCTGGGGTGGCTTGGTTGCAGTTTGGGAGTCGGCCGGGGTTAAGTGCTGAGAGGGTTGCGCGTCGTACGTTATGCAGGTGGAGTTGGTTTTGCGAGGACCAGGGGGTCTGGCGCTGGGCGCGGTCCATGCGTGGACGGGCGTAGACGGGCTTACCTTTGGCGCGCCTTCGGCGCGCATGGGGCGCTTCCGCTGCGCGTGAACGCTGCGGGCAAATGCGTCTGACATAAGTGGATAGTGGAGGGGGCGGAGCAAGGGAGGAGCAGCTGGGAGGCGGGAGCGGGGTGGAGAGGACGGGCTCCGAGGCACAACAACAAGATGGCAGCAAAAGCAAAACCGAAACAGGATGGGGCACAAAGTAGGACACAATCGGGTATTAATAATTGTAAATCAATCAGTGATGTGAGCGCTACTATTACAACAGCGCAAACGAGCGGTACCAGTAGGTTGGGCCGTCCGACAGGATCGCGCTCTATGCTGACGACGTGCTATTCTTTCTCACGGACATAAATAGGTAACCACTGGGAGCCTCTTCCTCTTCCCCGCCAAGTACAGTAACGTATGTTAAGTGTCTGGTTCCATCAAAAATCTCTCTATGGCATAAGCCGGATCACTCCGATCTCCATACCGCCACTCGTTTAACACCAACAAATGGGATGCTTGATAATAGGATAGGATATCCGACGCCGCCATGCCACCGCAATACCTAGAAAGGAAGCAGGTGCGGAGAGCCACACGTACAGCACCCCCTGCCCAGAGGAAGCGGCCTAGTGCCGAGTTAACCTGGCGAAACCACTGCGGAGAGACAGGATAGGGGTGGTTCTGCAACTGATAGAGCAGACGAGGGAGGGCCACAATCTTGAAAATGGCCGAGCAGCCATACAGGTTCAAGGGCATACGGGGCCATGTTTTCATGTCTCACCGAACCCTGCCCCAGACTGGAATGATGTTGCACTCCCAAGAGACTCCAGGTATGTCCATTAGAAACACCCCAAGGTACTTAATACCCCCTGTTGCCTCCTGTAGAGCCAACGCCCAGTTACCAAGTGCCACACCATTTCCCAGGGTCCATAAAGTGGATTTCCTCACATTAAGATGAAGCCCTGGGCAGTATATGATACATATAAGAGGGGTCCCCGCAAGACGTGTTATGTCTAACACACACAAACTATATTTTAGAACTAACAAAACAAGAATACAGAGAAAATCAATGAAAATCAAGGTACTGTAATTTATTATCAATACCACGGAATAGTTTCACATTCAAACATTATATAGCCCCAGACAAGGAAGGGAGGGAAAGGGGAGGGGGAGTGCTCGAGGGAGTGTAAAGTCAAAAAAGGTAAGCACAGTCAAGAAATCATGTGATAAGTACAAAAGCTTCCAACAAAATTATAACAATTCAAATACATAAGCCAAAAAAATTGAAACTGTTAAGGGCATGTGCCGGAAGTTCAAGGGGAAAGTCGTCGACGTTTCGACCCCTATGTGTAGGCTACGTTAAGTCCTTAGGCGGGGTCTTCATCAGGACATATGCAGGAGGAGGGTGGGGCAATCCTATCTAAAAAATTAATAATGAAATAAAGGAAGTTAATTGTCTACGTTGTAGTACACTATAGCCATCTCATTTAGACTGTAGTGGAGAAATAAAGTGCTGATTGAAGAAAATTACCATGGAGTCGAGGCCCGACTGGGCTCAAGACGTGGAGGTTAGACGGACCGTGCAATAGTCGTGGTCGATCTCAGCGATATTAATTCGCAGAACTGCAGAGGAGAAGGGGTGGAATAAGCAACCAGTGAAAGAGATTCAATGACATGATACATGCACTACTAGTTTGGAGACCAAATGGCCTTACAAGACCCGAATGGTAAGTTTAGTATGGCACATACAGGTCAGAGGTGCACATAAGGTGCTAGTACTAGAAAATTAAAACCACTGTATTTGAGGATCTGTATATTACTTGTTAACTTGTCTACTAAAACAGACCACAGACGGCCTCTGAATTACACTACAAAAGTCCCATGCATTGCATAAGGGGCCGAAAGGTCAGCTGATTATTTAAGGGAGTATTTGTGTAAGGCGGAAGCCAACGGGTCTCGGACTGTCGTGGATCGCTGTAATTAAAAAACAAACCAACGTTGTAGGCTTTACAAGGCAAAAACACTTCTCAGTTGCAAGATATGCAGCGGGGCGTTTGAAGAAATCGCAACAGCATGACATACCTTTGTTTACAGAGCGGAGGGCCATGTTAGATCAAACATTCTTACGTAACAGCACGTCGGTACTCTGTGGTAGAGTGATTAACCCGCGTCCGATGGATGATAACAGACGGGGGACGGGCTGCCACACCGTCAATTTCGATAATCGGTTAACCTATGGGGGAACCGGGGATGTCGGTCAGGGTCAGAATGAGTAAATTGACGTAGGTTAACTGCAAAAGCGATCCGAATCACACCTACTCATTGATTTTCTCTGTATTCTTGTTTTGTTAGTTCTAAAATATAGTTTGTGTGTGTTAGACATAACACGTCTCTCTTGCGGGGACCCCTCTTATATGTATCAAGATTCAGGCGAGGCAGGATAGCGTGTAGGTAAACCCAGCTCAGCGAGTAAAAGGCTCTATCTATATCAGCCAACAAAAGCGCCGCCTGAGTTCCGGTAGCTCGCATCATTTCCAAAGCCACTTGGGCCCGCCTAATGTTGTGTCTGGTAGCTCTGTGCGGCATTAAACCGGCCTGGTCCGAATGGACCAGGGTGGTGATCAACGGGAGGAGGCGGTTAGCGAGGGCTTTGGCCAGTATCTTCGCCTCAAAATTCAGAAGTGAGATAGGGCGATATGATTCATGACGATCTGGAGGCCTCCCTGGCTTGCAGAAGACCACTATCTCGGCATGCCTCCAATCCCTCGGTAGGCGGCCAGACTCTCTAGCAGCATCCAACGCCTTCTTAAAATGTGTCGCTAATTGGGGATGGTATTTCCAAAAAAACTTGCACGGGAACCCGTTGGGCCCTGGGGCATTCCCTGCGTTCAATTCTCCAAGGGTCTTCCCTAATTCTTCTGCGGACAGTGGAAGCTCAAGACGATTGCGCTCTTCATCAGGGATCCCCCGTGGTGGGAGATCCGCCAGAAATGTATCTACGGCCTCTGCTGGGAGGGATACCCTAGGGGCATATTGTGCCGCATAATAGCGCGCGAAGCCGTCAGCAATTACCGCTGAATTTGACAGAGAATCTCCGGCCTCATCCCGTAGCGCCGGCAGTGTCTGTGCTTGGAACGTGCCCTGGCACAGTCTATACAACATCGTGCCGGACTTATCCCCCCACTGTTAGATTCTGCTCTGCGTTGCAAGCCACACCTGACGTGACTCTTCAAGGTGTAGGGATGCAGTGTCTCTCAGCGCCTGCAGCAGCCGTCTTATATCCTCCTCCACCCCGTCTCTGTGCATTGTCTCTCCAGAGTGCGGACACGATCCGCTGCCCTCTCTAGATCCTCCCATCACGCCCCACGAGCTTTCGCGCACCAGGCTATATCTACTCCACAGAGTGTGGGCTTCAGAGCCTCCCAGAGGGTCATATCATCCAACCCGACCTCTCATTATCATCACAGTAGTGGGCTATGGCCTCTCGCATATGAGACTGGTAATCGTCCTGTTGCAGGTGCCAGGTAGAGAGGCGCCATCGAAATGGCTGCCGCCTCCTCTCTAGAAGGATATCAATCGCAATGGGGGAGTGGTCAGAGAGCCCACGCGGTAATATAGCCATCGATTCCACTCTCCCTATCTTGGTGCAGGGAACGAGCATGTAATCTAACCTTGAGAAAGATTTATGGACCGCCGAAACATAAGTGTATTCCAGACTATGTGTATGCTGATAGCGCCATGCATCCGTCCATCCCATGCCCCTCACCATGTCATTCAATCTCGTACGGGTAGTTACCGGCTGCCCACCACCCGGCCTGTAGCGATCCACATTGCCATCCATAACATCATTCCAGTCACCTCCGATCACAGCCAGCACATCCGGAATCTCGGTCCAGACAGTGAACAGTTTCTCCAAAAGAGACCATTGCAACGGGGGGGAGCATACACACTACCAAAGACTACTGGCTCACCACCAATCGTTCCCCTGACAAACACGTATCTGCCCTGGGCATCTACCCACTGTGTAGAGTGGACATAAGACACCCTACAGTGAATCATTACCGCCACTCCCCGGGATCCCCTGACAAAACCAGCGTGGAACACCTGCTGATATCCATAGCACTGCAAGCTAAGGGTCTTGGTACCTAGGAGATGAGTCTCTTGCAACAGTAGGACATCTGCCTTCTCTCTTTTCCCCTGTCGCAGCACGGCGCCCCTTTTGATTTTATCCAGCATGCCCCTTACATTCCAGCTCACTATTCGCAGCGCCGCCCTGGGGAGCTCCGAAGCAGGACCTCTAGCCGCCATCAACCGGGTAAATCTGCAGTCGCCTGGGCGCAGGGGAGTGTAGCTGCCTACATATCATCAATCGAACCTGGTGGACCATCGTGCTGTAAAGAGCTGCCCCTATTTTCCCCAAACTCACGTGCCCGTGCACCCCTAAGCCCCGAACCAAACCCCAACCCAACTCCCCAAGTACTGGCCTCCCCCTCCCCTATACCTCAGCAACGTTGAAGTATCTGTCGAGGTGTAGGAGCGCCCCAACCCCCAACGGGAGGTCGGCGGCCACTCACTCCAATGGATCCCCATAAACCACACCCTCAATCCCCAACTAGCCCCGCAAGGGGACAATCAACGCCTGTGGAAAACCGGGCTGCTGCTACCCTGAGGCAAATGTCCGCCTTGCAGTCCGCCCCCCCACCCTCCCCCATCCCGCATCCCATAACTGATAGTCTAAGTCTATAACAGAATGTCGGTGCTTCCAGCAATCGTTCATCATCTCTGGCTGGGCCGCTTGTATCCGCTTGCGGATCCCACCTTGCAACACAGCTCAAATAAGTGGCTCATGTCCCATCGCCTTTCTGAGTGTCTGGAGGAGCGGTCTCCTCCGCAGCTCCCTTCTTGGCGGGGGACCTTCTGGTGGAGCGGGACCTCCAGTTGCAATTACTACTACGAGAGCGTCGGTGGGTCTGCCGCGGCGCCATCGAGGACGAATCAGAATCCCGAGCTGGTGGAATGTGCGGCCAAACTCGAACTGTCTCATCAGTCCATGCGAATACTTCTTCCGGAGAGTTGAAGAACAGGGTACGTGATTGATAAACCACTCGCAGACGGGCCGGATAGAGTAGAGCATACTGGATTTTGAGGCCTCTTAGGCGAGCCTTGGCCTCTGTGAAGGATTGCCGTTGTCGCTGCACCAGCTTTGTATAGTCCGGGAATATCAGAATCCGTTGATTTTCACACATGAGGGGTTCCTTCAAACGGGCTTGTCTCAGGATAGTGTCCCGATCATGATAATTAAGCAGTTTGGCTATTACCGGTCGTGGGCGCTCCCCAACTGGTGGCTTCAGAGCAAGCGCCCTGTGCGCCCGCTCTATGACAAAGCAGCGAGAGAGGGACTCTGGTGGCAGCCAGCCCTACAGCCATTGAGTGAGAAAGGCCTCCATATTCCCTTTTTCGCAATCCTCCGGAAATCCAACAAACCGTAGGTTGTTGCGCCGAGCCCGCCCTTCGGTATCTTCCGCCCGGAGCGCCAGGCCCTTCTGAATCCCTTCCATGTTAGCCACTTTCTTCTTCAATATTGCCACATCATCCTCCACTCCGGTGATCCTTGTTTCGGCCTCAGTGATGCGGGCCACTGCGTTTCGTAAGTCCTGGCGCAATAGAGTAACATCAGCCCCAACTGCCCCAATTTCGGCGTCTAAGGTGTCTCTAGATTGGGTGATCGCCGCCAGGAGCGCTGCATTATCCGGCCCCTGGGGTGGGGGTCTCCCGGAGGCCCCGGCCGTCCCACCTGCGCCAGTGAATTTGTCAAGGGTGCCTTGTTTCGAAGCTCCGCTGCCGCCCCGCCTCTGGTCATGATCTGTAGCTGGTGGGGTCAGTTTTGTAGGAAAGCCTCACCTGTGAACCACGGGGTTTCGCTGCCTCGACCCGGGGGGTCCCCTCCGGCAGCCGTCCGCCAGCAGGCCCACTAGCTATTCTCCCCGCGGGGCACCGGGCTCAGACGGTCAGGCGATCCACAGCACGGTCTGCCCCCGGTGGCTCGCCAGACCGAGCAGCCGTCCTCAGCGTCTGTTTCGTGGACCCCCGACACCTCCTCAGCATACTCCAAGCTATCATGCAGCTCCACCTACTCCCGCTCAGGATATGGTCGGGCAGTCTCTAGGCCCCGTGTCACCCTTGGCCGCTCGGCGTGGTCTGTCTATAGCCGATGGGGACGGCTGAAAGGGGGCCCACGTCATGCACTGTGTACTGCAGTGCGTTCCCGGTGCCCAGAAGATCACTGTACCGCAGCTAGGGGGCCCCCCCAGGGGGCACGCCGCGGCCCGACCCGACCGCCGAGTCCTGGGCAACTGTAATTCAAACTGGGCGCCAGCCAGTGCACCCCACCTCAAGAGCAGCCCACTCGCGTCCCGGAGACCCAGTCCGCCGCGGCCCGATCCGATCGCCGGGCCCCCAGCGTCAGCCCCTCCACTCCACCGCCTCTCGAGACTGCCGCCGCGCACCCCGGTGCACACTCACCGCAGGGGTCGCGCCTCCGGGCCCAGGCGTCTCTCAGGGTCCCTGCCGCCACCTCCGGCCAGCCGATCAATGCCCCGCAGGTCGCGACCACTCAGCAGCCGTCCAGGCCCCCCGGTGCAGCGTCGGGCCGAAGATCAACTCCGCTAGTGTCCGCTTGCCAGTGTCTTCACCCCGTTCGAAGGCGGGCTGCTCCGCGGCCCCGCTCGGCCGTCCGCCGTCAGCCGTCGCACTCCCCGGGTGCCTCCAAAATCGAGGTCCCGGCGCCAGTCCTCAATGTAGGCCGCTCCGCCTCCGGGGCCGATTGCACGCGAAACGTGCCGCCGATGCGGTTCAAAGTCGCCCTGCACCTGCCGGACACCTTCCGCTACACCTCACAGCCGCGGGACAAGCACGGGTGAGGGGGAGGCAGGATAATTGTCTGAAGGATTAATCGGCGGGACGGAGCTCTCCTAAGCCACGTCCGCCATGTCGGCTGCCTTAGCCACGCCCCCCACATTTTAATCATTTTTGTTTTATTATTTTAATAGGAGTTTTTACTTATGGTTTACAATAGTATTATCGTAATTTGTTATGCCTGTCTTGAAACAGGAAACTGTTTATATTGATGATGGTTTGCAATGGTTTTAATTAACTTCACATTACAGTATTACCTTGCCTTACCTTACCTCGAGGTATCTGTGTGTCTCTAGGTTGTGAGTGGGTGTTTAAAACGGGACACAATAGAGTTCATGAGTTGAGACTGAAGGCAGTGTGAGCTTTTCAAAGTGTCTGTCAGTAGTTCACAAAGGTCTTCAGAATACAAGCTCATCTAACTCTTTGCCTCTCTTCAGGGTGTACAGAGCAATGGCCACATGTGCCAATTGTAAATTAGAATCTATGCAAAAGTGTGTGAAGGACGTACACAACTGTTGAAATATTAAAAGGGTTCAAGAAATGAAAATGTAGTGCTTACACATGACTGGGTGCACTGGGTATCTGGTCTGGTGGGGTAAAGTAAAGGAGGATCAAGGATGTGCATTGAGAAGAGAGTGAAAAAAGCATGCTGATAAGGAAAGAGGTGAAATATAAGATATGCAGATGCAGGATTTCAGAAAGATTTAGGGGGCGGGCATTATCTGTTTAACAGAGACTGCAGAAGAAAGTGGTGCTAAGAGAACAGGAGTGAGTCAGACACTCCAGAGACCACTACCCCGTCCACCCACCTTATATTGTTAAATTCAGAGTCTTGTGTTTTCCAAATTGAAAGTTATTCAATTCTAATTATTCACAACAACATGATTGTTGTTACTTATTTATCTGATATTACTAGCAAGCAATGTCAAAGCAAGTAGGTTTGGCTTGTTTAAGGTGCATGTGTCTCACTGAGTGATTTATCTGTTGCCAACTCAGGACCAAAACTATAAATAAAGTATAAGGTTGGATAAGCCTGTATGGTACCAGCTGCGTAGGCTACGATGATAAGAAATATCATAAAGGGACCTGCAGAGCAGCTAGCTTCCTGAAAACTATTATCTGCATGTCGATCTCCCACACTGCAACAAAAACATGGTGATGGATGGAACACTTTAACCGCATCGATGCTGCGGCGATTTTAGCGCTGTGCGGCAATTTTTAAATTACCGCGTTACATAACGAGCTCAGCTCGTCATCAGCACACGCCACCCGTGGGTGATGACGAGCTGAGCTCGTCATCAGCATCGAAAGGGTTAATGAATCTGAGCCACTGGCAATCGCTTGATCATTTTTCAACTACTATGGCACTCTAGACAAAGGTTTGCTTTATGCAAATCAGCACTGAAACTGCTCCACGTGGGAGCCATTTGTCTCAAATTGCTAGGCAGAAGGAACCACAAGCAACCAGAGACCGGTTTAGGCTTGCACACTCTTCTTTGACACCCCTGAAGTTTTTGCCTGGACAGACAAAGAGATACATGTGAAGCTCCAAATGCCGCCCCGTCTTGACTCAGACTCCTCTTCTAGTGACCTGCTCGGGCGACAGTCCAAGCCTAAACCGGTCTGGTGTTGCTCGTGGTTCCTTCTGCCTAGCAGTTTAAGACAAATGGCTCCCATGAGGAGCAGGGTCAGTACTGATTTGCACAAAGACAGGCTTGAATACCTTGAATAGTGAGCATGGAACCCATGTCTGGGCACACCCGTCGCACTTAGGGCGCCAAATGCAACAACAAATAAGGTAATGAATGGAATGCCTGAACAAATCTCAGCCACTGGCAATTGTTCAGGGCTGCATTCCAGTCCATTGTTTTTCAACCAGCATGCCACTCTAAACAAAGGCCAGTCTTATGCAAATCAGTACTGATTCTGTTTCTAATGGGAACAGTTCGTCCTGATTTAGTTCGTACACCACCAGGCATGGTTGATTTGTATATGGCTGGGTCTAACCGAAGGTGGCACTATGGTCAAAAAAACAATGGACTGAGATGCGGACTTGAGTATTTACCAGCATCAGAGATTATTTCAAGCATCCCAGACATTATTTTTTGTCAACTTCAGAGTGACGCCCTAAGTGCAAATGTAATGCTCAGATGTGGGTCATATGCTCCCTTTGCCACTGAAAACAAGCTGTACCTGACTCTCCCTATGCATTCTCGGACTGTACGTGAAGCACCCCCATTGACTGAAACATGTGACTCTGATCTTCATCTCCTGTCCAAAACTGAATATATTAGTTTAGCTGCCTCCCGTGTAGGTATCCCTGGACTATCGATCTACAATTCCCGAGCTGTTAGCAAACTAGCCTGCCTGATGGTTAAGTCACTTTACCATACTTCAACTGTTTTATCTGAATTTCTCGTTAGATGCGCAGGGTGAGCGTCGTGCTATTCTGCGAAATAGAGCTGCTATTGACTATTTACTTTTAAAGCATGATCATGGATGTTCTGATTTTGAAGGGCTTTGCTGCTTTAATCTTTCTGACCATTCTAAGTCCATCCAGCACCATATTAATGCATTACATGATTTGTCCCGAGAAATACGACAACATTTAAATCAATGGTGGTTTGATCGGCTTTTTGGGTGGTTACCAAATTTGCATTTACTTTGTCCAATATTGGGTGGTTTATTTCTAGTAATTTGTTTCCTCATTGTTGTTTGTTGTTTTATTCAATGTATTCTATCTTTTTTAGTTATGTTCCGTCCACGTGTTATGACTAGATCTTTTAGTTATGCTTCCTATTATTCTATTATTGATCTACGTCCAACCTGATTATCTTATACTTTCGATGGTGTTGTACATTGGTCAAGGGTGGAATGTAATGACTGAGATCCCGGTACTGATTGGCTTGGCTATGACCATTACCCACCACCATCTCAGTATATGATGTAGTTTCGACTCTTATTCCACCTATTTGCAGGGCTTTCCTATAGACTTTGACAACCTTATGCTGTCTTATACACTGTTTTTACTCCTTTTTGGGCCTAAAGGCCTGTGCTCGAGCGAAGCTATGTTCTTTTCTGACACCATCTTGCTGAGTCTCTTTAGGTGAAAGGCGATATTTTACTTTTAACATGTAATTTGCTAGCAGTGAACCAGCACGGACCGGTTCTTATCGGAGGAATGTGCTCTCTCCATGCCGGAGCCATAAAAAACGCTTGGCCAGCTGCTGTTGTGAGACTGGTACGAGGAGGTACAGGAATCCCATGGGAGCGGTAGGCGGGTCCTTCCAGAAGTTTCGAGAAAGGGCTAGGTTCCATATTAGTGAAAGCGGGTCCAAGTGAGGGTGAGATGAATTGATGGTCTGTGAGACGATGGTCTGGGGGCTTTGATGGTCTGGTGAAACTTCACGGTGCAGACATGCAGTCGTGTTCGTGGAGCAGAGAGTCTTGGCCTAACCAGAGAGGGACAGAAAGAGAGTTGGACCCTTTCTTCGAACTACAAATGCCTAGAGATATGGTCAGATGTTCCATGCATATCTAACTTTATCTAATTTTGCTTTTCATTTTCAGGTTCTATGTGTATGTATGTGTTGATATTTAGTTATTATTTCTTTCTTGTCACCCTTATTATCATGTAATAAAGACCCTTGGAATGTGTATTTGGTCCTTATTCTTTGTAAAGGAAGGTCGGGCCCCTTTTTTACCAAGTACTTACAGAGGGATGGGCAATTTCCCCTCTAATGAGTAATTGTAGATACGGAAGGGAAATTGGCTCCTAAGCAGGAATACCAGAAATATTAGTAGATTAACCAAACATAGCGTACGAGGGATGTACTGATTTGTCACTGGAAGGTGTTACTTGTGCAGATGCACGTTGTTCGTCGGGAGACGTTGCTAATTCGCACCGGGGTGAGTTGCTCGCGTAGGTATGCGTTGTTCGTCGGGAGACGTTGCTGATTCACACCAGGGTGTGTTGCTCGTGCAGATGCGCGTTGTTCATCGGGAGACGTTGCTAATTCGCACTAGGGTGCGTTGCTCGCGTAGGTGCGCGTTGTTCGTTGGGAGACGTTGCTGATTCGCACAGGGGTGCGTTGCTCGCGTAGGTACGCGTTGTTCGTCGGGAGACGTTGCTGATTTGCACCAGGGTGCGTTGCTCGCGTAGGTACGCGTTGTTCGTCGGGAGACGTTGCTGATTCGTCGGAATACGTTGCTATACATACCCTCGGAGCTATGACTTATCTCATCTTTAGTAGTTAGTTCTATTACTTTCTCAGGTAAGTATTCTAAAGTGTGGTGTTCTTAGGCAATCTGGGAAAGGACTCGGATGAGTAATGACTGCATAGTCCACTGAAACACCCGAAGAAGCGGAAAAATCAGTCATTACAACCATGTATTATGATTATGCATTATTTGTAATTCTGTATATAAGCCATTATGGCATTTCATGCATTTTTCTCTGTAATGCGTTTTTAACTATTCTGTATTAAAATTAGGGCTCCTGGTTTATAGTATTTATTTTTTTAACATTTACGTCTGTATTTATCTATATTTATTTTTGGGACATTTTATCTGTATTTATCCATATTTATTTTTAGTTTTGTGTATAAATTAAGTTTTAAAACAGTACATTTCCATATTTATTTAACTGATAGACACACACTCGTACCTTGATGTCTGTAGTGATTTAGCGTGATTTCGCGAATTAAGCTGCCAAATATTAGGTAGCAATGCATCCACTAAATATTAGCATTACACCACAGATGTATGTTGACATATGCCAAATTATTTAAAGAGGTTTCATCCTGTTTTTAGTTTCGCAGGATCTCCACCTGCTCAGCTGTTGGGCTGCAATTCATGAAAGACACCACGGAGAGTCACTTAAAATAAGCACAATTTTCAGTTTTTATCCACTTTTAAAAATATATGCAGACAGAAAACACATAGTTTTCGGTCTGTATTTAGCAACAAAAATCCGTTAAAACGGAAAACAGGGAGCCTTAATTATAATCTACTTTTTGCCTGATTTTTTTCAGTCTTTTACGCTATTAATATTTATTTCTGTTTAACTCTGCTTAACTGCATCGTTCTGATGTAAAGTTGTTGTGTTGAGGTATGTAGCTTGTGTCCCGGCACGGACCCCTGATTCGGTACTAGAGTGCTCAGGTCGTGCCGTGCTGACGGGGGACAGTTGGTGGATGGTGACAGATTGGAGCAGACGTGTTCTGGTGTTGCTGTATCATTGTACCATGAAACTTAATTTTTACTACAATCGACTTCGGAGCATCTTTGACAATTTGGCGACAATCCCGGGATTGGCACCACTATACGGACAGCCGTTCACATGTGCATTATTGTCGTGTTTTTTTGGGGGGTATGGGGTAATCATTAAAGTCTACGTAATTGATTTGCATACTTCCGCCCGTCCTGCCGCCCGCACCTGTGTTTACTGGTATTTCTGCAATTTGGAGTGTTTTCTACATTTCTACCTCTTCATGGCTATTTTCAACTTTGTTGGGACCCCTTGGCATCATTCAAAATATTACTGGACACTCACCGAATCCGTTGCCCTGAGGATTCCGGGTTCGGAGTTCTTTCTTTGCGGAGTCAATCTTCTGGAGTATTCAGTCTCTTTGGTCTGTGTGGCAGCTCTACAACTAGTTACAGGCACTCTTGCCTCTACATACATCTCGATGTCATGCATACGTGACTCACCACGTCGTTGCATGTGTTGCGGCCATTTTGGTATGCCCCTGTACTTCATTTACAATTTCCTCAGAGGCTTTGCATGTTAGACAATAGTCGTGTATCCTGAGGCACGGTGAGGTTTTCCTTATACTATTGGAAGTATTTACCAAGCATTGTGGAGGATTTATAATCGATTCTGGAGTATCGTTGTCTTGTGGAGGAATTACAATTAATCGTTTTCTTTCTCAAGGGTGAAGTTTGGACGCTATTTAACTGTTTAGCTAACAATTCCCTTACATACTTCTACATAGTCCTGACTTTAATTCTATTCAATACCTGAAAATTGAGGTTCTTGTGGATTTAAATAAAAAAAAAAATTTCTCTTGGTCTTTTTCTGTCTGTGTAACTATGTCCACACAGAACTACAGCTTACCTCCTTCTCAGTGTTTTGGCCAGCAGGCAGCTCACCATGTATGAAGTGGCCAGAATGGAAGGCTTATTTTTTAAATTATATTGAAACTTTAGATGTCCAAGGAAAAATGACAGCGGCGCAAAAAAGGATTTTTTTTTACATTTCGTAGGACCTGAAGGACTTAAAGCATTTAATCAAATGCCAAGAGTAGGTGGGGGTAGTGATCAAAATGTGTTAACCGCAGCAAAAATGTGTTAACCGTCCTGACGCTTTCAGAAGCGGTCGCTCCCTTCGCCCCCAGCTCCTGCCTGGTATCGTTGGCTGCGCTCTTGTTGATTTGCTGATCGCATTACTGCTGCCTCCTACATAGCATAGCGCTGTAGTGCGAGTGCCATTGTAGATTATTAAAGACATTTGTAGCGCTTTTGGGATAATTTAACACAGTGCTTTGATTCGCGCTTTCATAGCTGTAGCGCTATTTGTGCTGCTTTGTTTATTGTGCATTGCCTGTTTTTGACTCGATTATTGTCCCGCGTGCAAGACACATTGTCTCAGCCATTGTTGATTCTCTGTGCCCCAGCCTACCTCTAGTTTAGTTTTCGCTGCCATTTTAGTTGTTGTTGTGCCTCAGAGCCCGTCCTCCACAGCCCGCCCCGCCTCCCAGGTGACCCTCCCTCCCACGGACTGCATAGCTCGCTCCCACACCCGTAAGCGCTGTGACCGTCCTGACGCTTTCAGAAGCAGTTGCTCCCTTCGCCCCCAGCTCCTGCCTGGTATCGTTGGCTGCGCTCTTGTTGATTTGCTGATCGCATTACTGCTGCCTCCTACATAGCATAGCGCTGTAGTGCGAGTGCCATTGTAGATTATTAAAGACATTTGTAGGTCTTTTGGGATAATTTAACACGGTGCTTTGATTCACGCTTTCATAGCTGTAGCGCTATTTGTGCTGCTTTGTTTATTGTGCATTGCCTGTTTTTGACTCGATTATTGTCCCGCTTGCAAGACACATTGTCTCAGCCATTGTTGATTCTCTGTGCCCCAGCCTACCTCTAGTTTCGTTTTCGCTGCCATTTTAGTTGTTGTTGTGCCTCAGAGCCCGTCCTCCACGCCCCGCCTCCCAGCTGACTCTTCCTCGCCCCTCCCCTCCCTCTATCAACACATATGACAGATGCTTTCACGCGCAGCGGTTCGCGCCCCATGCACGCCGAAGGTGCGCCAAAGGTAAGCCCGTCTATGCCCGTCTGCGCCTGGACCGCACCCAGTGCCAGACCCCCTGGCCCCCGCAAACCGCACTCCTCCCGCATAACGTATGACGCCGCCACCCTCCTAGCCCTTAACCCCGGACGCACACCACAATGCTACGAAGCTGCCCCGGGACGTACCCACGGTCCCTTCGTCTGCCACTCCTGCAAATTTACCAGCATCAAGACCCATACCATATCCACTAACCCCAAACACAGCTCCGACTCTAACCACCTGAATTGCATCCTGCTGAACACCCGCTCGGTCCACAGACACGCCACCGAACTCTGGGACCTACTCGACACTGCTTCACCGGACGTCGCTTTCCTTACAGAAACCTGGATGAACGCATCATCAACACCCGACATCGCCATAGCCATCTCGGACACTTACAAGATCACCCGAAAAGACCGCTCCAATCAAACAGGAGGAGGCATCGCCATCGTCCATAAGAACACCATCAAAATCACGACCAGCTCCGACGATAACCTTGCAACCGCCGAACACCTCCACTTCCAGATCCACACCGACCCTAGGACCACACTCAGAGGCCCCCTCATCTACAGGCCTCCAGGAACCCGTAAACAATTCAGCGAAGACATCACTGACTTCATCAGTCCACATGCCCTCGCCTCCGAGAACTACATTCCACTAGGAGACCTCAACTTCCACCTGGAAAAGAAAAACGACAGCAACACCACCACCCTTCTTGAAAACCTGGCCAATCTCGGCCTCAAACAACTTGTTGACACCCCCACCCATGTAGCCGGACATACGCTCGACCCAATCTTCACCTCCAGCAAACACATCTCCTTCGATCGCACCACAGCTCTCCATTGGACGGACCACAGTTGTGTTCACTTCAGCTACAAAACCACCTGGACCCACAACCCCCCACAACCTATTCCCCGAAGAAACTGGAACAAAATCACCACCGACCAACTCCTCACATCGCTCAACCAAAACCCACCCGCCCTCTCATCGGACCCAAACCAAGCTGCCATCAAATTCAAACAATGGATCACTCACAGTGCTGACGAATTAGCACCCTTGAAAAACCATCACACCAAACAAGACAGCAAAAAGGCCCCCTGGTTCAACAATGACCTTAAGAAATCCAAGAAGCTATGCCGTACTCTCGAGAAAACATGGAGAAAGAACCCAACCACCGACAACATGACCACCTTCAAGGCAGCCACCCGCAAACACCACCAGCTGATTCGATCCACCAAGAAATCAGCATTCAAGAATCGACTCGACAACGCTCATAACAGCAAGGAACTATTCAACATCGTCAAAGAATTCACCAACCCCACCGCAGCCTCAAACGACATCACTCCCTCCCAAGACCTCTGCGATTCGTTATCCTCCTTCTTCTACAACAAAATTGCCGACATACATAACAGCTTCGAAAACAATTCCAACGAACAATCCTCTCCACCCCCCTCAGAACCTAAACCGCCCTCTAACAACCTCAGCGCCTGGAACCCAATCACCACTGAAGACACCATCCGCCTAATGAATTCCATCCATTCTGGCTCGCCAACCGACCCATGTCCCCACCACATCTTCAACAAAGTAGACTCCATCATCACACCCCATCTCCGTGATGTCATCAACTGCTCCTTCAACTCTGCTACCCAAAAGAGACCTTCATAATATAATATAATATGCTAAATAGGGAGGTGAGAAATAGGTGTTGTTAATTCCTATTATTTTCAGCATTATAACATGCTATCACCGTTCGCATACTATGGACTAGTAACTATGCTGATAACTTTGATACTTATAATCTGTTTGTTAGTATTGTATAAGATACTGCGTTTGAGAACATTGCATTGATTAATAAATATTTCAAATATGCACGTGTCCTCTTTACTTCACGTTCTGGTTTGAAATGATTATAGAGCGAAAGAGTGTTCATGTGTTCCACGATTCCTGAGGTATCATAAGTTCATGTTCTGGTTTGTCTAAGACATTGGGAGTTTATTATGACCAATGAGACACTGTAGCTATCTCGGTAAGGGGATTTCTGATACTAAGGTGAGTTTTGGGTCACCCTAATTCACTAAGGTTCTAGATCTCTATGCACAGTTTTGTGGGAGAACAGAAACCCTGCTACATGACGCCCATACGTTGGTGGACTTATTTCATGACACTCGAGTAGTATATCATTCAAACCTTAACCCCTTCATTCCAGTTTCCGGAAAACGGTGGTGTCGGACAACCTACCTATTTTTGAAATAGGTCTTTTCAAGCTTGAATTTATCTAAACCGGTTTCTTTGAATTACTACCCAGTTGTGCTACAAAGTATTCTTTGTTTTTTCGGGTTCCTGTGCTACCATGGCACAAGCCGTGGACATCCCGCAGCATAGTCGCATTGCGGTGCGTGACCACTTGAGGGCTTTTAATGTCCCTGTGGAAGGCTTGGCTGTGGTTCTGGTGGTGAGTGCGGAACATGCTTACCCGTACGAACTGTTTTATTCGTGGGTGACATTTCCGGTGGTGGACGCTAATTCTGGAGTGTTCCATTCATACACTGCCTCAGCTGTACCGGCGGCGTATGCTCCGTACAGGGCACTGGAGGTTCCTATTGATGCTTGGCAGCATGGAGTTTGGTTTGGTGGCGCCCTACCACACGCTTTAACCGCTCCGAGGTTAGGTCCTTTGTCCATTTCGGGCACAAATTGGCCCGCTTTGGCTGGATTCACTCCTCACCCTAATCGCGCCACTTGTAACGTGGCTGATCTGCGGCAGCTTCATGAAGTCGCAGTGGCAGTGATTAGAGCGCTTGTTCATTACACAAGCCGTAATGTTCAGGACGCAGCCCCTAGGGGTGCGCAGCTTCGAGCAGAGCAGGCTGGTTTAAAAATCAACCCTGTCATGGTTAATTCCGTAATGGGCAAAAAGCCCCAGGATAAGGATGATTTTACTTTCTGGCTTGCGGAGAAATTCGGCCAGCTGGAAGCTGTGTTTCCTAATACGAATCCTGGTGACAAACACCGGATTCTTAAGCTTAGTTTACCGAAAGATTTGGCCCCTGAACTTGTTGACTGTGAGACCTGGGGTAAGACTTTTGCAGCGGTCTATTCGAGGTGCTATGGCACCCCGTCTGTGACCAATCTGGGTGCGGTCCTTGAACGTGTTCAAGACGACCACGGACCGGAGTCGGCGGTTGAGTTGGGTATGCGCCTGTGTGGCACCTTTGATGTAGTTTGTGATCTGATCCTTGCAAATGTCAAGGGGGATGCAGTGAACTTTCAGGTTGCTAACGCTTTAGCGTTAATTCCCGAGGCCGAGAAACCCCGTCAGTTGGCAAGGATAATTGTGGCGGCTTATAAAACGGTTGGCCACAATGCAAAGGGTCTTAAGGCTTTTCCTGATAAAGAGAAAAAGCAGCCCCAGGGTCAGTCTTCGGAAATTAGTGGACAACCTAAGTCCAAGAAACAGAATTGGCCTAAAAAGCAGAATCAGGGTAAGCAAAAACAACAACATACACAGGTTTCTGCTCCTGCGTCTCCGTTGCCTGCGCAGTCGGATCTAGTTTATGATTTGCGCGATCGCGCAATGATTAAATCACCTGAAAGGTTTCAGGCTTCTGACCAACGCTCTCCTCGTTCCTTTCAGGACTCATCGGCTCCGTCAACCGGTGGTGGAGGGGGCGGCAGGGGCCGGGGTGGCCAGCAAGGACGTGGTCAGCCCCGCCCGCGTAACGGTGGAGAGCAGCAGGACGGCGCTACGCCCAAGAGACCACAGTTTGCCACGAAGAAAGTCGCCGCCCTGACAGCGCATCGATATGCCCCAGATAGTGAGAACGCGGCTTCGGAATCTGACGTGGGCTCTGACCTTGCTGGACAGCGCGGCAGAGATTACCATAGTGAGAGAGGCCCTCCGTCCACTGTTGAAGGTGACAGCGACTGACACTTATGTTGTAATTGAAACTGCTGATACGCATGTTGCTCCCCCTGAACGTCTTTTTGAAATTGTCCTGTTAATCGAAGGTGACATGCAGCGAACTGTAAAAGGGGTATTTTGGGAAAATCTTTCGTCTACGTATGACATTTTGCTTTCAGAGGCTGACTGGCCCCCACCTTTTGTTCTCGCAGCTCCGCGAGGGGAGGAGGTGATCCTCCCCAGTTTCGCGCACACTGTATCGAGAGTGGAGGCGCTGCATTTTGCAGAAGAGTGGGCTCTGGCGCTTGCGCCGGCTGTGTACCGCAATCAATGTGGCTGGGAAAAATTGTCTCCAAGCCATGAGATTCCGTTACGGTCTCAGCCGCAGCCGCAGCCTCAACCTCAATATCCCATACGGCGTGAAGCCAAAGCTTCAGTCGCAGCTATCCTTGAACAATTGGAATATCAAGGTGTAATTGAAAGGTGTGTGTCACCGATGAATAACCCCCTTTTTCTTGTAAACAAGCCGGATGGCTCATATCGTTTGGTTTTGGATTATAGGCATTTAAACTCGCATTGCCGTAACTGCGCAGTACAGAATACTCATGGCTCTGCTTTAGTGAATAGTCTTGAGCGTAAACGGTTCAAAACCACGCTTGACATTTCCAATGGTTTTTATGCCCATAGATTAGACGGTCTAAGTTCCCAATGGACCAGCTTTACATGGGGCGGTGTGCAAAAAATGTTTCGCGTCTCCCAATGGGCTATAAGAATAGTCCTGGAGTATTCTCCGCCCGCATAGTCTCTCTTTTGGAGGGCTTCGACCCAGTTGCTTGTTCGTATGTGGATGACATTTATCTCACAGACGACGATCTTTGGGAGCATCTGTGTCGAGTAAATAGCATAATTTGTAACTTTGCAGACATTGGTTACAAATTTAACTTTGCAAAGTCGCACATTGCAGAGTACACAGTGTTGTTTCTCGGCTACGAGCTTAACAACGAGGGAAAGGGGTTGGCACCTCACTTCCTGGAGAAATGCGCACAGTTGCGATCTCCGACAACACTGAAAAAATTACAATCTTTGCTGGGTTTTTTGAATTTCGGGAGGACATACATTCCGGAATATGCTCAGCGTATCAAGCCTTTGTATGCTTTGATACAACCATCTTTTTCCAAATCATGCTGGCTGCCTGAGCATTCAGCCGTTCTGCAGTCTTTGCAGGCTGATTTGCTCGCTTCTGAATATTTACAGACTCGTGATAACCAGACCAACCTGGTGATAAGAATTATCCCTGGGGCGGTGGGTTTCACGTACCTGACTTTTAATGAAGGAGATACAGTTCCTATTGCTTACAAGTCACACTTGTACACTTCGGCTGAACTGCGTTTTTCCACTGTGGAGAAAGTTTTAACGGCTGTGCAAATGGCAATTCTTAAAGAACGTGCCCGGTCACAAGGAAGACGCATGTTGGTTGTTACCCCGTGTCCTGCCTTGGAGGCAGTTACGAAAGCCAGTGTACCAAATTCCAAAGCTTTGCACCCTCGGTGGATTCAGTGGGCTACATCCTTGACATCCCAGGATGTCACGTTTATATTTGACGCCACTTTACGGTCGCAGGAGTATTTACAGTATGAATTTGTTCATCCTGCTCCTTTAGCAATGCGGCCGTTGGAGGATTTCCATTGCATCATTTACACTGATGGTTCGGCGCAGGTTGCGCATGGCTCAAAACACGCCTACGTTTCCGCTTGCGCCATTGTGGTCGGTGCCATGGTGAACGATGAGTTAGAATCCAGTGTTGTGCACACGCAAACACTTGGAGACTGCACTGCACAACTAGCAGAGCTTCGTGCTTTGATGCTTGCGTTGGAGTACGCAGACCCTTCTGTGACGACTTTAATCGTAAGCGATTCTTACTACTGTGTCCAGTCTTACAATGAAAACCTGTTCTTTTGGATTCAGAATGATTTTCATGATTCCAAAGGTAGCACAATAAAACATAAAATGATCTGGGTCCGAGTGGCGGAACTTAAAGACAGGCTGCCACTCGTGTTTGTAATTCATACTCTCGGCCACCAGCGCGTGGGAGTTCACGCTGTTGGTAATTCGCTTGCTGATGAAGCGGCGAAGTCCGCAGTATCTAAATACTTAGTTGCAGCTGTTACACGGTCCAAAAGTAAAATAGATGATGACATTTTGGCGGCTGTTGCTGCCAATGAGAAGGGAGGTAAATATCCTACGGGGTTCCCTTCGAAGTACACATACCACTTAAGTCCTGACAAGGTTCCTTATGTGAAAATTCCTGATGTTGGTGAACGGTTGGTTCCCAACTCGGATCGCAGAGCTTCTCTGATTACAGCGGCTCATGAAGGTGTGGCGTCTGCGCATGCGGGCGTCTCAGCCACTGTAACTCAGTTACAACAGAGGTTCTGGTGGCGGGGACTGTACAAACAGATGCGTGATTATGTCCTTCAATGTGACATTTGCCAGCAGATCAAGCCTTCGACTGCTGCGCGTCCGCCACAGACACAGTTGTACATTTCTAATAAACCACTAGGATGTGTTTATTTAGATCACTGCGGTCCATTTTCATCTGATACTGCGTATAAGTATATCTTAGTAGCAGTTGATTCATGCACACGCTTTGTGTGGGTATGGCCCCATCGCAGCGCTGATTCACGGACTGTCATAAGAGATTTGCGTGTCTTTGTAGGGATTTTTGCCTGTGGTACCTTCCATTCGGATCAGGGTCCGGCTTTCGCTTCTAAAGCGAATAAGGATGCTATGGTTTCGTTGGGGGTCCAAGTCAAGTTTTCGAGTCCGTACAGGCCCGAGGGCAATAGTGTAGTGGAACGAATGAACCGTGACTTAAAGCAATCTTTGACAGCACGAGTTATAGGCCTGGCAGAAACTGGCTGGCCCACCTTAATGGCATGCAGCGTGCTCTTAATAATCTCCCTAGAAGGTCTCTGGGTGTGCGGACCCCATACGAAATGCTCTTTGGTATCAAGATGTATGTTCCTGACCTTGACAGCCAAGACTGCAAAGCCCAGGCCGCGGCCTTTGACGTAGATGAACATTTCAATGTTTTACAGAATCTACAAAAGACCAGAGACAGTCTAGCTAAGGAACATTTGCCCTCCACCTCGGATGATGCGTTGCAGATCCCGGTAGTTGGCTGGCTACCCCAAGTTGGAGAACTGGTTCGGGAGAAGATCGATAACAAGAAAGAATTTGGTCCTTCATATCGTGCACCAGTTCGTGTTCTTGGAGTGAAGGGCACAAGAACAGTCATTTTACCACCACTTCCAGGTCGTAAAGAAAACAGGTTTATCTCTATTGACAATGTCAAGACACACAGGGTGGCCGATTCTTCATAGCATGACACCAGCAGTATCCTGTCCTTCCGTTGTGAGGCATTCTGTGTTGGCCATTACTTCAGGTGCTGAACCAGAGGTGCATATCGAGATGCCTGTTGTTTCCTCTCCATTATTAACTACTCTTGCTGTTAACGACAATGATGATCTGAACTATACCTACCCTACAGATTTATCAATGCCCGATTTGCAGACTCATTTGGCCGCAGAATCCAGATTTTCATTTGACTCTAATTCAACACATTCGAGAAAACCATCACGTTTGGCCGAATATGTCACTTTATTTAAAAAACATTTTTTGATTCCCCCTTGGACATACATTTGGATGATTCTTTTTTCTGTTTATCTTTTTATGTCAATTGGTTTTGTGTTTTATTTTTTCCGTCTGATTGATGGACATTATGTCAAAGAGAGAATAGGAATACGGCACCTTAATGGAACTTTGAGCCCACTTTCCTCTTCGCATTCAGCACTCAGATTGAAAAGAGAACTGAATACAGTTAACATCACTGCTTGGCCTGTTCTTGATGGAATTGTGTGGGATGCGGTTCGGTTTCAAATTCATGGCCCCACTGAAGTGATTCATGTTCCTAATGTGCTTAGGGTGAATATGGGGGATGTAGTGAAACAAAACATCCGGTCTGATGATTGGGATATTAAGGCAGTTGAATCTTTATTCAATGATTTAAAATATTATGCTGCCTTCGATGCTGAGGATTTATACTTAGATTATGTTAATTATGGTGATTTGTTTTGTTTTCAACATTATGGAAATCATTTTTAGCATAAAACAAATTCCAGGAGGGTTCCTGTTAATTATACACAGTGGGAACATTGCCCAGCTCCATTACAAGGGAGCTCCAGTACATTTCTGGAAAAAGACACTTATTTTACGGACTTTAATCAATCAAATCCTGAGTCGTTTTATTTTAAAATGACACAAAAAACCATGTCCAAGGTTAGACTTACCGATACAAAATTGCTGTATTCGAAGTCCTTTCTAGACAAGTTAGCTGTGGATGGCTACGAGCTATGGAAGGAGATAATTGATCTTAAATCGGTTTGGGGTACCAAAAATTGGCAGGTACAAGGCACTGAGGCTTTGCATCGTGCATGTCTCATCCCGAATCACATGTTGTTTCTAAATTCAACCATTTCTCAAACAACATGCTTTGGATTGGCTACTTCTAAAAAATTAAATACACCAATTATCCCAGAATTGGAAGAATATTCGGGTTGGGGTGATTACACAGAATTGTCCATTCGTGATTTACAAGCACTGTTGCACAATTCATCCTTTAATGTATCCAGTTTGGATCCAAAGGGTTGGCTAATGTGGCATAGAAGCTCTGATTCATGCCAACGTCGTTTTCTGGGTTTATCTGAAGGTTTTACACAAGTCAGGCCTGATCCCCGTTTTGAAACAGATCACACAGTTACTACGTACTCAGTGGGCAAATTATGTCAGAATTGGCTACAACATTCCACATTAGCTGCAGTTAAACTACATCTGTCCCAATTGAGTGATAATGTGGATTTAAATGATTTTATAAAAGGTCCGGCAAAAGGTAGAAGCAAGCGCTGGATTTATGCAGTGTACAATGAAATCTGGAAATTTTCACAGATTGAAGCTGCTAAACGCTTAAGAGCTATTGACCAAGCTAATTTGGAAAAAGTGCTTGCAGTGGTCGATAACAGTATTAACATGCTTTCTTCCAGAATTTACACGTTGAATAATATTGTTTCCTCAGTTGTAGATATTGTGCATGATGAGGTATCTGTATTATACCATGGTCTAAATCAATTGCGTTCTGTGATACAGTTTGCCTGGACCCTGCAAACACTTAAGTCAGGTCGAGTGCCTTGGAGCTATATGAACGTTTCTTGCCTGTTTGCCCCATTTAATTTGACTGATAAACAGCGCATGCTTTCAATGCGTGATGCATCTTTTTCAATGTTACATATTGAACGGTTAGAATCTTTACCTTTTTCTGTAGCTGAAGCCACTGCTGCAACGTGGGTTATCCATGGATTAATTACATTACCATTTGCTTTGTACAAATTCACTAATTGTATGCAGTATATTGCTATAGGGAGATATGAACCGCTAGGCAGCGCATTCCTCCATGAGGCTTGGTCCTTACCATACACATACAGATGTTTGAAGGATGGAAAAGAAGTGAATCTTAAGGGTGAAGAATGCACGCAGTCACCTGACCGCTCATTAATATGCAGACACATCCTGTTACACGGTTCTTGTAACCAGGACCGGCCTAATTTAGCCTGCGTTTTGAAAGGCACACCGGTTCCGGCAATAGTTCCCACTTTTACATGATTGACAAATGGTAGTTATTTGCTGTTAAATAACGAGGAATGTTGTGGGTTAATAATCGGTATCGCTTATGTGGTAACTGTATCTGAACGTGTGGTGTGTTGCAAGAACGTGCTATATCCCCCCACGCATGGGAACTCAGATGTTTCCATTTGGCCACGCATCCCAGCCTTGAGAGCGGAGTTCAATGGATTGAGCAGAATAAGAGCCCTTTTGTCTCAAAAAGAAGTGGCCCTGAGCTCGGCCCGTGAAAATTATGTCCTTCACATAGCTAACACACGCACAGAGGTGCAGGCACTTTTAAATACTGACTTGCCATTTCATTTCTGTGAGCTGGTACATCAAATCTTTAATGCCTCCTCCACGTCTGGGCTCGCAGATTTTTTTAAATTAGTTAGCAGTGGCCTCGTGACTACATTTGAAAAGATTTTTGGTATCATTCCAACCTTTTTCCATTCTATATTTTCAAGTTTGTTTGGCGGATTCCCTGTTTTACTGGCTTTGGCTGCAGGCGTTTTGATATTGTTTTGCTTCATAAAACATGGATGCCCATCCTGCGCAAGAAGCCGTTCAACGCCTCCTCACACTGTTTCGTAATCGGATGCTTGATTGCTATGGAACATTGCCGCTTGCAACTTTAAGCACGGCTTATAGACTATAATTTCCATTCACCGACTTCACATGTGTCCAACCTGTGTTTCATTGCCTGAGCTGCGATTTCGACTGGGCCATTGATTTGTGTCTATGCTTGGAGACCTCTCCTGACGTCGATTTTGATCACCTAATGAGCCTCGTAGTTGCTCACGAGTTGATTTGTTCTGGCGAAAGGATTATGGCCTTGGCAGCGATACATGGACTACTGGGTCAATGGGGCATATCTGCAGCGGCGCATGACTTTCTGGCACACAGCGTTCTGGAGAACCCACCGAGTTGTCTTCTGATGTTACAAGAGGATCCGGTGCTGGAGGAGCACGTGTGTTCTTTCCCATTACTGAATTGGATTGCTGAACTGTTTTCGGATGATGGCAGTGATTTCATACTGGAGGCTGTTGCTGCTTATTTTGCATATACTGTCCAATCATGAGAAGTCTTGGAGATTTTGATTGCTATGGCACGTGACTTTCCCGTTACTGAATTGGATGGTTGAACTGTGTTCGGATGATGACAATCATGCGATGCCTTGGAGATTAACATTGATATGGCACATGACTTTGGGTTTTGGATAAGTGCCTCTTTTTCTTCCAGACAATTGAATATATGCGGCCTGGAACTATATCCTTGTACTTTTGAGGCCTTGCAAAAGACTTTTTGATCTCGATTTTTTGGCCACTATAGGAATTCATACATATGCATTCATACATATTTTTTAGCTTAGCTCAATATTATTGAACTCTGCTTTCATGTTATGGCTCTGAATTAGTATTGCCTTTCCCTTTTATTTGACCGTGCTCCGATCATTGGGGGGTTGTCATATAGATACTTCATTACATATATTGTGTTAAGTTAGCATGAGTGTATTACATGTCTAACAGCCATTTTTCCTTCGGGCTTCAGTTTTGCACACGGCACATACTTGTTGTTGTAGCTTTCAACCTAGAAGCGCATGTGATTTATTTGAGAATAATATGTATTACTATAATATCAGTTTTGCTTGATACACTGTCTGAACAGTGAGTGCTAAAATCTCTAAGAATAACTCGTACAAGGTTGCTGGGAGGTCTGATCTTCGCACCACTTTAGACATAACATAAATACAGTTGCTGCCAATATTGGGCTCTACGCGGGTTTAAGATAGAGTTACAGGAAATGCAGAACACACTTGAAGATGCTTCGCATGCAGAGAGCTGTTAGCTGATGATGTGATCTACTCATCCTGACATTTAGAGGTATGGGCCCGCCCTGTTAAAAACCCTAAAGAGACCTTCATAATATAATATAATATGCTAAATAGGGAGGTGAGAAATAGGTGTTGTTAATTCCTATTATTTTCAGCATTATAACATGCTATCACCGTTCGCATACTATGGACTAGTAACTATGCTGATAACTTTGATACTTATAATCTGTTTGTTAGTATTGTATAAGATACTGCGTTTGAGAACATTGCATTGATTAATAAATATTTCAAATATGCACGTGTCCTCTTTACTCCACGTTCTGGTTTGAAATGATTATAGAGCGAAAGAGTGTTCATGTGTTCCACGATTCCTGAGGTATCATAAGTTCATGTTCTGGTTTGTCTAAGACATTGGGAGTTTGTTATGACCAATGAGACACTGTAGCTAGCTCGGTAAGGGGATTTCTGATGCTAAGGTGAGTTTTGGGTCACCCTAATTCACTAAGGTTCTAGATCTCTATGCACAGTTCTGTGGGAGAACGGAAACCCTGCTACACCATTCCATGCCAAAGTCATTGAGATAGCCGTCAATAGCCAACTCGCCGCCTTCCTTGAATCCAACAACTCCCTCGATCCCTCACAATCCGGCTTTCGAGCCAAACACAGCACCGAAACCGCCCTCAGCAACAGACGACATCCGAACACTACTGGACAACGGAGAAACAGTGGCCCTCATTCTACTCGACCTCTCCGCCGCCTTCGACACTGTCTGTCACAGCACCCTCATACAACGCCTCAGCAACATCGGCATAAAAGGAAAAGCCTTGGACTGGATCATCTCATTCCTAGCTGGGAGAACTCAGAGAGTCCGACTTCCCCCATTCAAATCAGAGGCCACTGAAGTCATCTGCTGTGTACCACAAGGATCATCACTCAGTCCCACCCTCTTCAACGTTTACATGAGTCCACTCGCTTCCATCGCGCGTCAACACAACCTTAACATCATCTCCTACGCTGACGACACCCAGCTGATCCTTTCCCTCACCAAAGACCCCAACACCGCCAAAACCAATCTTCACGAAGGCATGAAAGAAGTAGCCGTATGGATGAAAAACAGCCGCCTAAAACTTAACTCAGACAAAACGGAAGTGCTCATCCTAGGATCATCCTCCTCTGCCTGGGACGACTCATGGTGGCCTTCGGATCTGGGCTCAGCACCCATACCCACAGACCAAGCACGTAACCTTGGCTTCATCCTAGACTCTCGATGACCAAACAAGTCTACGCCGTCTCATCCTCCTGCTTCAACGTACTTCGTATGCTCAAACAAATCTTCCATTGGATCCCCGCCGAGACAAGAAAGACTGTCACCCACGCACTGGTTACGAGTCGACTAGACTACGGAAACACCCTCTACGCCGGAATTACAGCCAAATTACAGAAAAAACTCCAACGCATCCAAAATGCATCAGCGAGACTCATTTTGGACATCCCTCGCCAAGATCACATTACCGGCCACCTGAAAGACCTCCACTGGCTTCCCGTCAACAAGAGAATAACATTCCGTCTCCTCACCCACGCACACAAGGCCCTCTACCAACTAGGTCCCGAATGCCTCAACACTCAACTATCCTTCTACACACCCACCCGCCAACTAAGATTCTCCAATCAAGCCCTCGCCGCAGTTCCGCGTATCCAAAGATCCACCATGGGAGGTAGATCCTTCTCCTACTTGGTGACCAAGACCTGGAACTCACTCCCCACCCACCTCCGCCTTACACAGAACCACATCTCCTTCAGAAAAGAACTTAAAACCTGGCTATTCGATAAATAATGAACCCCCTCCCCAATGGCCTTGAGACCCTCTGGGTGAGTAGTGCGCTATATAAATTCTTGAACTTGAACTATTTTGACCGTTACTTTTCACCAAAAGTGTGTATTGGCATTTTAAGGTACTAATTCTTTCAAAGAAAGCAAGGTATTGATGAATCAATAGACAGTTCTGCATCTGTGTTAAGAACATTGTCATTGGATTGTCAGTTTGGAGGGTTACAAGAAGATTTTATTAGAGACCAAGTGGTGGTGCATGTAAGAGGCCCGCTATCTAAGATAGACTGTGGGTGAATGGTGATTTTAAGCTTGATAATATTTTAGCCATAGTGAAAAAGGCGGAAATGTCTAGCAGAAGCGCTAAGGAAGTAAAAGTTGAGGATAATAGGAAAAACAGTGGACTTGTGGCTAAGGTAGGGAGTGGTAAAGTGAAAAATGATGGTTACAACAAGAAAGAAACAGTGAATATAAAAGATCGCAATGTTGATTTTGACAGGGACAAGCTTAAATGTTACAGGTGTGACAGTAAGTTTAATTTGGCTAACAACAAAAATTGCCCAGCCAATAAGCAAACGTGTGCTAGGTGTGGTGTCATTGGACATTTTGCAGAGGTGTGCAGGAAGGGCAGAAACAATAAAGTGAAGTGTGTCGAAGAGGGAGAGTATTGTGAGAGTGAATTTGAGAGCAAAGACACAGAAGAAGGCAGGTCATTTGTGTTAAATATAAGAGATACTTCGCCAATTATTCTAAACATTGATAACCCTATGATTAAAAGGAAGCTTATCTGTGACATGACGAATGGGGGAGTGAAGGTACAAATTTATGCTGACTCTGGGTCCCCATACTCCATAGTAAATGAGAGTGTGTGGACATCCAAGTTCGTAGTAAAGCTGGGAGATAATTTAGAGCCACCTGATATCAGCCCTGAGGGGTATTCGGGCGAGAGGATAGAAATAATTGGGCTTTGTACCCTTGTTCGTTTAGGTTTAAAGACTGTGAATGTGTAGCTAAGTTGTATGTGTCAAGACAAGGACCCTCAGTTCTAGCGTGGTTTGAACAGGGAAAATTTGACATTATACTAAATCCAAACAGTCTCGACCCCGTCATGGTCGTTGGTGAGTACGATGGATGTGCTAAGTATATGCTAAATAAGTTTCTTGAAGTATTTAGAGACGACATTGGGGAATTGGTTAATTGTAAGCACCGGATTATTTTGAAGGAAAATGCTTGTCCTAACATGTATATGGCAAGGAATATTCCGATAATGGTGAGGAATGAAGTGGTAAAAGAACTCAAAAAATTAGTTGAGGGTGATATCATAGAAAAAATTGAATTTCCAGATGGGTTTCTCCTATTGTGGTTGCAAGACGCACTAACTGTAATATCAGATTGTACATCAACTTGCGCCACCTTAACAATAACATTGTGATTGAGCAATTTCCTTTGCCACGCATCAGTGAAATGTTGGCATTGGAGGACAAAGCAACATTTTTCTCCTGCAGTGACCTATCGGCCGCCTATCATCAGATCGTGCTACACAACAATTTTCAAAAGTAGACTGCTTTCATTACACCGTTTGGCTGTTTCCAATTTAAGAGGATGCCTTTTGGTCTTGCCTCAGCAGCAGCGGTGTTTCAACGTATTATAAATAACATCTTTTGAGATTGTAAGAATGATCTTTGCTTTCAGGACGATATTCTTGTTTTTGGCAACAACAAACCGGAGCATGATTATGCGCTAGAGAAAGTCTTGGGAAGAATATGTGTAAATGGTTTAACTGTGAAACACTTGAAATGCAAATTTGGTGCCACTTCAGTTGCACATTTGAGACATGTGCTTTGTGGGGATGGTATTAACCTCAAACCTGACCTTGTGGAGGCCATTCATTTAGCACCATCCCCGAATTCCAAGGATGATGTGAGGTCATTTTTGGGTTGACTGAATTTTACTCCAAATACATACAGAACTTTTCATGCAGAATTTTCAAAATTAGACAATTATTAAAAAAGAAGAGTACATGTGTGTGGGATGCGGAGTGCGAAAAAGAGTTCCAGGATGTTAAGTTATCAATTGTTGAAGCAGCTGCTCTTAGCAGCTTTGATCGTCAACTTACTTGTGTTATTATGAAGGATGCCAGTTCAAAAGGTTTGGGAGCTGTGCTAGCACAAAAACTTGAAAACATTAGTGAATCTATAATAGCTTATCTTCAAGGGCATTGTCCCCTACTGAGGAGAAGTATTCCACCATAGAAAGG
This sequence comes from Lissotriton vulgaris, assembly GCF_964263255.1. Taxonomy (NCBI): domain Eukaryota; kingdom Metazoa; phylum Chordata; class Amphibia; order Caudata; family Salamandridae; genus Lissotriton; species Lissotriton vulgaris. Next base: position 104,920 of record NW_028243429.1, on the reverse strand, counting down.
GAGACTTTGGCTTGCGTTTGTAACCTTGAACATTTTAGGGTTTTTGTTTGGGGCAAACAGTGTGAAATTAGAAGTGATCACAAACCTTTAGTACGATTACTTACCACCAAAGGGATGATCAAGGCTTCTGTAAGAATAGCTAGAATGTTTGTGAGATTACAGGACTTTATTTAAAAAGTGGTATATGTTCCTGGTAAAGATAATGTTACAGCTGATTTTTTGGCAAGACTATCGTTATCTTTGAAAGAGAATGTCCAGAATAAATGGGACAATTTTCACATCGCCTTAGTACATGCTGAAGGTGCTATGCCTATTAACCGCATGCGCACTAGCGGGTTTTCCCGCTGCGCGCTGAAGATTCGAAATTCGCGGTTTACGTGACAAAGCCAGCTCGTCAGGCGCGCAGCGCAGGTAACGCCCATGACGAGCTGGCTTTGTCATCCGCATCGAAGGGGTTAAGAGTGAAACTTGGTGTGAAGATTATTTGAAAGATGAGACTTTGCAAGAAGTACAGAGGTGTATAGTTGAGTGTTGGCCTTCCAAGAAACACATTTGTCCTGAAGTAAGGGGTTTTTCGGAGGTAAGGAATGAGTTATCTTGTGACAATGGTACCATTTGGAGAGGTGATAGAGAGGTTCACCCTGCATGGATGAGACACACTATAGTTATGCATGACCATGAGGGACACAATGGTATTGTCAGAACCAAACAGTTGGTGAAAAAAACTTTTTGGTGGCCAGATGTTGATACTTTTATAAAAATGCATAGTTGGAGATTGTTTTAGTTGTGCAAATGCTGATAAGTCATTAAAAACGTTGAGGCCTAAAATGGGTGAGCATTCTATTCCTAAAGGCCCTTGGGAGACCATTGCTATGGACATCATGTGGCCAATTGGTTGCAAGAGCAAATATATTGGAAAACACACCAATATGTGTTTTCCAAGTGGCCAGTCATAAAAGACACACTATAGTTATGCATGACCATGAGGGACACAATGGTATTGTCAGAACCAAACAGTTGGTGAAAAAAACTTTTTGGTGGCCAGATGTTGATACTTTTATAAAAATGCATAGTTGGAGATTGTTTTAGTTGTGCAAATGCTGATAAGTCATTAAAAACTTTGAGGCCTAAAATGGGTGAGCATTCGGATAATGAGGATAATGAGGAAATATGAATTTTTATGATCTATTATGTCCCCTATCGTAGACCCCAACGGCTCCATGTACGTGCTTCAAGTACATGTATGTTCCCTCCACTTCCAGCTATGAAGACGCAAATACATTTGCGTCCAACGTTAACATGTCCTCTTTCAGATCCACCATGAATGGGTCAGATATTCCGTTCCTAAGTGTGCCTTGCCAACGTCTTTACATGGTGCACTTTTCACGTTTCCCCTGGCTCTGGCGAGTTAGGCCCTGATTTCTGCCATCGAGCTTTTTCCTGCCTTCTGTCTCTGGATGCTACAGCCTGGACCTGCATCTGTATCCATGACCTTTGTCTTACTCCCTGCGCGGCTAGCGGTGCCTGGCTCGGCCTGCTTGCCTGCCAAGACTGTATTCAACCTTCAAGTTATCTGCTCCGCTCCTCGAAAATACATTCCTGTCTAGTAGTTTAGGAAAACATCCTTCCCAGCTGCAGAGCAAAGGGCCCGGCCTCACTGTCTCCATGCAAGTAATTCATAGCTCCCGTTACCATGGTAGGCCCATGGCCCCTCACATCTCATGTAGACACGTAGTCGCATATGCCCGCACTAGCAGTCAGTATAGAATAGCCTCTGCCCGAGAGACCTTTCCTTCTAGATAATACAGTTCCTCAAACACAAGATATTAGATATGATTTGGGATTAGGTTGTTCTGACACCCCAGACTTCTGTCTCCTCATGTAAGGCTAAATGTCAAGTCCCCTTCACCCTCCAGTTCCACGTCAATCACACGTCATGCTGCTGCGCGCGCATCTCTGCCACATATTTCTGCTGACACTGCAGGATTCTTCTATGGATCCACCCATCTGTGATACGTTTCATATGACGTTGTCTAGCACACACCTCTGTGTACGCCCTCATGCACGCCTTCTGTTACGCACATGTTTCCTTATCTCGTTTCTCTCAGCTGTTACGCCTTCTGCATCTGTCACTATTGTAATGCATTGACTATATATATGATATCCTGTCAATAAAGTATTGTTTATCCCTTCCTGAACCTTCGTGGTGATGGAACATGATTGCCTGGTTCGAACTAATTCCTTTTTAAGGAATAAAACCCCTTTTAAAAACTCAAATGCCCCGGATTCTGCCTCTTATTTTTGACTGAGTTATTCTTATTGAACTTTACCGCATAAATTAAGTATAGGTAATTTAAATTTACCACAAGGTAAGGAATGAGTTATCTTGTGACAATGGTACCATTTGGAGAGGTGATAGAGAGGTTCACCCTGCATGGATGAGACACACTATAGTTATGCATGACCATGAGGGACACAATGGTATTGTCAGAACCAAACAGTTGGTGAAAAAAACTTTTTGGTGGCCAGATGTTGATACTTTTATAAAAATGCATAGTTGGAGATTGTTTTAGTTGTGCAAATGCTGATAAGTCATTAAAAACTTTGAGGCCTAAAATGGGTGAGCATTCTATTCCTAAAGGCCCTTGGGAGACCATTGCTATGGACATCATGTGGCCAATTGGTTGCAAGAGCAAATATATTGGAAAACACACCAATATGTGTTTTCCAAGTGGCCAGTCATAAAAGTTTTGGAGAGTAAACACTGATGCAGTATTGTTGTTTTTGGATGAAGTGTTTACAAAAGAATGTCTATCTATACGTATTATCACCGACAATGGTGTGCAGTTCTTATCTAATAAGGGGAAAGATTTTTTTCAGAGAGTTGGGGCCAGACACTGTACCACCTCTTTGTATAATTCCAGTGGGAATGGTATTATTGAAAGGTTTAACACAGAGTGCTCAAATGAGCGATACAGATTGCAGGTGTGGAAGATGACAGATGAGAAATACAAGTGCTAAAAACTGTGTGGAAATATAGTATTTACCTTAAATGATATGACTGATTGTTCCCCTTTTCAGATCATGAGAGGCAGGTTACCTAGGACCAAAAGTAACCTGTCATGGTTAGTAGCATCTACTAAAAGTTCTGTTGATTTGGACAAAATCGAGCAGTGAATTGAGAGAACCCATACTGTCAACAAGGATAGATTTGACCAAAAGAAAGAAGGAAGGATCCTGTGATTCAGAGAGATATGCTTGTGAAAGTAAAACAAAAACATGGAAAGTGAGTGAACCTTTGTTGGGAAGGATATTTTTTTAAAAATATGTGAGACTCACATGAAGTACGGAATCTAAGCAGAATTGCTGTCCCGAAGGGAGAGGAAAAATTGTGTAAAGAGGAACGTGTTACACTTAAGAAGGACTTTGATGTGGGGGAATATGTTGAAAGGATACAATTAAAAGCGGATATAGTGAAAGTGTCATAATACAAAGGTCTGGAAGTAGCGAAGAAGTTTGTATACAAGAATGCAGTAGAGATCCTGTCGTTCACAGTCCCACGAGCAATGTAGAAAACATTATTCCATGTAATGAGAATGGACATTGCGTTCTCAACCCTGGCAATAATTCTATGCCTCATGTATTAGAAGTCAAACGTTTCCGAAAGAGGCCTGGGTGGTTATCAGATTTAGTTGCTCGCATTAGAGATAAGTTGTACATGTAAATGTTATGCATTTTCATGTTTCTGGTTAAATATTTATTTATTCACATTTTTTTGTTTTCTTTAAAGGAGGAATATGTGTTGTGTTGAGGTATGTAGCATGTGTCCCAGCATGGACCCCTGATTCGGTTCTAGAGTGCTCAGGTCCGTGTGGTACTGAGGGGGGGGGGGGGGGGGGGGGGGCAGTTGATGGATGGTGAGGGGTTGGAGCCGACGTGTTCTGGTGGTGCTGTATCATTGGACTTAATTTTTACTGCAATCTACTACGGATCAGAAGAGATTGGCTTTCTATCGCCCTGCTCGCTCACTGCGCTCGGAATCCCTTTTCACGGCTGTGGTTCCTCGCGTGAGGAAGGCCCGGATTGGGGGGCGCTCCTTTAGCCTCAAGGCCACCCAGCTGTGGAACTCGCTTCCACTGGAACTTCGCAGCACTCCCACCCTGCTTCAATTCAGAAGGAATTTGAAGACTTGGCTTTTTAACCTTTCTGTTTAGGTGGATTTTCTTCTTTGTTCTCGCCTGGGCTTTTGTTTTTTCTTGTTATGTTGTTATACACTGTAGCTTCATGTGGAAAGCGCCGGGACACTCTTTTAGAGTAGCCGAGCGCTATATAAACATATTTTAACATAACATAACATAACATAACATCAAGTCTCTAACCGCTCGATCAAATAGGGACACTGGAGCCAAATTACTTAGGAACATTTTGGAGGTGGTGAAATATTGGGGCTCAGATGATTATTGGGGTTCGGCTTCCACAATACTGCCATTTCCTAATGAACCTCAACTGAGTACAGTTATTACCGAATTATTGAATAAAGTTTACTATGCATGTCAATAGTTTGTTGGAAACGGTTCAGTTTACTATGTCTTCCATTGAGCCAAAAGATAAGGGCTGCCTCATGGCTGGGATCAGCGAACAGGCACACTATTAGAGGGGGAAACACGTATGAGACGGCCAATTCATCAATAACTTTCTGTTCAAAGTTTTGTATTACATCTCAAAACGAGCTTCCTTCCGGAAAAGAGGTAATAGTAGAACGGAGAATAAAAAAACACCATAGAGGAGCGAATAAATCATGCATGCAAATGAGCCCGATTCAGACGGGAGACTTCCGATTTCCGAAGCCAAAAATTGCTTTATTTTGGCTCTCTCCTGCCTGAAATTGCCTCTGCTTCAATAAAAGTGAACAAAGAAAATACATTCTCCCGTTTATTTTATTTTTCAAACTCCCACTGATCTTTTCTAAACTGTTGTCATGTATGCAACAATACACAATATATTCACACCGGTATCGCAAATTGTACATACGAATTTAAATAAAAGTGTCGGTTGATATTCAGAAACAAAATGCCAGTCTCTGCTGTCGCTGTCACCTGTATAGGTCGCCGTTTCTTCGTGAGCCTCTAGGGACAGATTCCCTGCTGCGTCACATGACAGTTGGCGTTATGCTGTGACGTCACAGCCTCGTCTGCGCCGCCTAATAACGGAGTCCCGGTTGTCCGGGTAACGAGGGCGGAAAAGACGTCACAGACTCGTCTGTGCTTCCTAATAACGGAGTCTCGGTTGCCTGGGTAACGAGGACGGAAGTGACGTGCAGCTGCGGCCGGCTGTTGGAGCTGGATGCGAGTGGCGGCGGGTTTGAAGCAGAGAGAGGCGGCTGTGCAGTCCCAGTGCGGGCGGCCTTGAGAGCCGTGGCCGGCTCCGAGCTCAGCTGGTGAGGAGAGGCAGGTGGGCTGCGGGGAAGTGGATAGTAGGCCGTGACAGGAGGGACTTCCCACCTATCCTGTCTGATAATGCTGCCGCTGAATCCAAGTGAATGTGGTGCTGTCCTTCGACCAGCACCTCACAACCTCTGCCCCAGGGGCACCTACATGCTATATATGCACACCTATCTCATATCACTTCTCATGCCAAGGATCCTAAACAGCAGGCGCAAACCGACGAGCAACACACTTCCTGTAACACAACAGCTCCTTACAGCACACTATTGTGTGTCATTGTAATGTCCCCGTTCAAGCCTGGGTCTTTTCTCACCCTCACACCTTTGTGTTAGTATCTTAACTTGCTGTCCACCTCGATTGATGTGAATCGTCAATCAGTCAACTCAGCATTTGTAAAGTGCAACATTGTCACCCCTGGGGGATCTGGGCACTGTGTCTCTGTCGAAGAGCCAGGTCTTGAGTCTCTTTCTGAAGTCTGCCAGCGAAGGGGCTGTATGAAGCTGAAGGGGAAGGCTGTTCCAGGTCTTGGCACCGAAGTAGGAGTGGCCGCAGCTGCATCGGATACAGGATGTGTGTGCATGGGCGAGTGAAGAGGAGCGCAGGTGTCTAGCAGGTTAGTGAAAGTTCAGTCTGTGGTTGAGGTAGGCAGGTCCTAGGTCGCGGAGGGCTTTGTAGGCGTGTGTGAGGATTTTTAACTAGCATCTTTTCTGGATGGGGAGCCAGTGGAGGTCTCCCAGGTGGGCGGCGATGTGGGTTCTTTTGGGGACATCCAAGATGAGTCTGGCTGTAGCGTTCTGTATGGTGTGGAGATTTCTGACGTGCTGGGTGGAGATGATGGCATAGAGGTCGTTGCCGTAGTCGAAGCGACTGGTGACGAGGGTGACGCTCTTTCTAATGTTTGTTGGACTCCATCTGAAGATTTTGCGGAGCATGCAAAGTGTGTCGAACCAGGAGGAGGCAACTGCGTTAACTTGTCGTTTTATGAGCAGTTGGCTGTTGAGGATGATGCACAGATTGTGTGCGTGGTTGATCGGTGTGGGTCCGAGTTCTGCAGGTCACCAGCTGTGGTCCCATGTTGAGGTGTTCTTCCTGAAGATCAGCACAACGGTTTTGTCGAAGTGGAGTTGGAGACAGTTGTCTCTCATCCATTCAGCTACGTTGGTCGTGGCGTTGCAGAAGTTGGTTTTGGCTTTGGAGGGGTCCTCTGTGAGCGAGAAATGTGGTTTCTTAAAGATTGCCATTGCTTAGTACGGACAAAGTGGCATGTTTTCTTCCACCCATTCTAGTTCCTTTATTCCGTGTTTAACCAGATCATTGTCCTATTTCATTTTTGAAAATCATTTACCACTGGACAAGGTCCTACATTTTACATATCTAATGTTGCAGTCTGATGCACCAGAATCCAATACGCTAACCTCTCGTACAGGTGATCGCAATGTTAAGTCTTTACTGTAAGAGTTGAAATTATAAACATGCTATCTAAATAGGCACCTAATGTGTAATAAAATAGCATGTGGCATTTGGCAACATGACTGTTTTTCTAGAATGTTCAACAAATGAATGGTTGCATTGTTCCATGACACTATGTATCTAGTACCACTTTAACAGCTTCTTTTTTATATATTGCTTTATGCCTCACTTTTTCATTTTTAAGCCCTGTGATGTTATTACCAAATTGCATGGGTGGAAGGAGAAATAGAGGTAGTTGTGGCAACTAATTGATATGTAAATTTGAGCTAAAACCAAGAAGCGGTCTGGCTTGGACCAAAGAGTCGAATTGTGTGTTGCGCAATGAAAAGACCAATCATTTCAGTAACAAGATTTGTCTATTTTAACTAAGTGGCAAGCAATGTCTTGAAGAACTATTTAAAATGTGAACGCTTTATGATCCTGGTAGCTGTTGGAATCTGATGGACATTTGCTCTGGTTAAAGGAATGGGCCTTAATTTGTTTATTTATAGCACTATATGTTAACATTACAGTGAGTAATGTTTATTAAAATTAATCATTTCTGAACAAGAACTAACAATTCTGTAAAAATATCCTTCCCTGCATACTCTAACTATGATAGCAAGAGATAATTCAGTGTGTGTTGTGCAGTATTGCATGGTAGCATTTATATAGCACTTACTACTAGTGTGCTGAATGAAGTACTTGTCTATACGGGTAGCATGTTACACTGTTTAGCACATATGGTTGGGAGAGTGTTGTCTTAGCATTGAACCTATGTGGGAAGTGTTTCCATGTTATGCATGATGACCACCGAATTGAAGTCATCGTGTTATGGGACGCAGGGCTCGGCAGTGTGATGAGTTTGAGAGTTAGACATGCAATTTATGTTTTGACATACTTGCAGCATTAGTTAGCTCTGCAGATCCCTTTTTAGTTCTCACCTGTGATGCTGCATGCCCTGTCACTTGTGAGAAATATTGTATAATATAAGTGGTTTAGAGCCTGCCTATTGCTTAACATTAGTTGGCTTCCCTCTCATTCCTATTTACTGCCTTCTAATTAGTCAGTGTGCTGGCTACACTTCCTCTTCTTTTGGATGGAGCATAAACCAAATACTGATTGCTTCAACTTGATTGCTATCCTTCCGCTGACTGCGCTGTATTGAGACTCTACTTACCATTTGCAGCTATGTTTTGCTATGCCACACACACATCGAAGAAGCCTTTTTCTCATTTGAAATGGATGTTTATTGTGACAACAGATTTTATCTCCTATTATTCCGCCAACAGATGTTATCTGATTTCAAATGTATTTTTAGTAAGACATAGGTGCGATTGTTTTCTTTTATTTTATTTTCCAAATGTCATTTTTTTTCTTTTCAATTATGCAGAGATTAATTGGTTTGGTCAGAATCACAGGGGTGTTGTGCTAAGACCTAACACGCATTGGAAAGCCAATAGTTCTTACCTTTTGAAACTATTGGCTCTGCCATTGCCCTTTGTTCTCGCTGTGCCGCATGGGCATTGCTGACTTTGGCAATGATTGTAGCCGAACTGTATAAAAGTATGGCTTCTGCGCAGCATGGCTGAAATAATTTTGAAAAAGGACTATAATAGATCCAGCGCTAATGCATTTCAAAAGTGCATTATCCTTGGCTGTATCAGAGCACTTTGTTAAATTAGTTTTGGCTACACTGCAAAGTATCCGCTGTACAGCATGGCTACAAAATGTTGCCAAAGCCATTGGGCCTCATAGACTGAACCTATTGGCTTTGCCAGTGCTTGTTGGTATCTGTAGTTATTTTAAAGGGCTAGATCACAGCACTGTTTCTGTATTGTTTGCTACATTAAGTTCGACCACATTGCTGTTGGTATATTTCTGAGTTAGGACTATGTAGAGCAGCAGCCTATTTCTTACATTGTCCTCACAAATAACATTTCCAGCTGTGACCTTTTACACATATTTGCATGCAGAACAATGTTGGATTAGTTTCTCTGAAACAAAACTTGATATACATCTAGCTTCACACAACATTATCACAATACCCTGAACATCATGTACAAGGTCTAGTTTCGCACTACATACAAATGTCATTACTATCTTCATCCACGGGGCGACAGGGCTATCTACATATCCATAACATCGCAAGGCTGCTTTCTATTATAAAAGAAGAGCATCCTGCTAGATTAGCAGAGGAGGCACTTCAGCTGACACCGAGGGTCCTTGCATGCTGAGAAATCACCCCGGTTGTGTCCTGAATATAGGATTGGGTCCATCTATAGAAACCACTACAGGCCAACCTCATATGAACGTTCAGGTACTTTTAATTCTATCCAAACGGTGCTATTGTTCTACAAGGGGCCATTTGGTTGTATTAAAACGTGTTTTTCTACATCCTAACAGAATAATAACAAGAGCCCTGATGATAGTTTGGACACTTCTGGCCCAAACTTGAAACGCGTCGGCAAATCCAGCAAGAGCTAATTATAACATTTAGTGTTTTTCAAAAAACATAATTGCCTCACGCTTTGTTGCTCTTGTATTGAACTGGCTCTCTTTACAGATTAATTTGTTTTTGATAATTTTTTGTATATTATATAATTGTGGCACTGCAATGTGTATTGTTTGCACTGTAATGTATATTGTTTGTTGGATGTAACACTTGAATTTTCCTTTTCGTACAGTTTATAAGTGTTTTTTTGTGAATTGTGCTTCGAATAAGATTGTTAATAATTTTGTATTTTGTATTCTTTGTCTGCCAAAAAAAACTTCAAGTAATTGTGTAAAAAAAGGTATAAATAAACATACCAGACTAAATTTAAAGATAATGTTTATTTGGTCCGTAGTTTAAAGTCATTGAGAGAGGGGGCAAAGTTTTTTGTGTTACAGATTCATATAGGGTCCAGCCCTCCCTCAGCCCCACCAAGGACCTATCTCCCTTCGTGCGCCGCTGAGAAATCACCCCGCAGCGGTCTGACATCTCGTGAGAAGTTTCCAGTTTGTGACCTAGACGGGGTCCTTGACTCTATCCCATCAGGTAATGGGGTCGGATCATCCCTTGGGGTGGGGGTTCTTGTCTCTACACCTACACAGTCTCGGTACACTTAGAGTAATGTTCGCATAGTAGGAGTATGCTAGATTACTGCCTTGTTTATATGCCTGCATATATACATTGTTTAGCACCATGGTAGAACTATTCCTACTATTTATGCTTTTGGTGCTTATAATCACGTTTATCTGCTTCTGTGTACTAATCCTTGCAGCAAACTTATTTTATGCAAGAATAACATTGGTTCAATAAATATTATTGAAAACGTCCCACTGTGTATTCTCTGTATATTTCTCAGAGAAAAAGTAAGTACGAGTGACTGAGCGTAAGGTTCTGTGCTTTTTCCAAGATCCCTGAGGAGTCAGGGTTGTCCTGTTCAGTGGTTGCCAGAAAACCGTTTGCTCCCTTGTAGGTTAGGGGGGCTTACAGTGGCACTATTCGCTAGCTGGTCTATAGGCCAACATATCATGTGGAGTGTCCGGAATAAGTCTTCACACCAAACCCCTAGTTTAAGTTGTCCAAACAATACACAGTTCTACGGATTTGTAGGAACTTCACAACACTGTTAGACACAGTTGGACAGCTATTAGGTGGAGGGATTCGAGTGTCAGATATGCCAGATGGACTGTGATACAGCCCTTGTATGTAATCCTCATGGTAGGGCGAAACTGTAGGTCAGAGTATAAAGCTAGTAGCACCTGATGTGTCTGACTGAGTTAGTCGTCCATTGGCGGGCACTGTTTGGCAGACGTTTCCATAGCAGGCTTCTTCAGCAAGTAGCTCTTGAGCTATTGGTAGCTCTCCAGCTACCTTTTAAAAAGCTCTCCTGTGTGCAGCCTGACCAACTAAATTAGAAGTTTTTGTTCTTTTTAATTAATATATGTATACCAAAATTGAAAAGCGTGTAGTAGAGATAGAAAAAGTGTTTTTCAGAACTCAAAAGCTGATGTTTGGAGAACAATGGCTGAATTTCTAAAATATATTTACTGCTGATATTTGAGTGATAAAAATCAAACTGTGTTGAGGAAACTTTGTTACTCATATTATCTTGGTGCAAGGGGCATTTCAGGTATGTCTGTTATGCACTGCCCATATGGAGGCATTCCACATTGACAACACATTTTCACATTACTACAATCGACTGTGCCTGATGCACTGAAGGGTTCACTTCTGGTAATCTTTGCATATGAAGGCCGCTAATGTAATCTTGTCTGGTGTGGTAACACTTGCGTCTCTAATAATATCAGTAGCTTGGGAGGCTTTTCATTGAATGTAAGTAGCTCTTAATACGGAAAATGTTGGAGGCACCTGTTCTATAATATATCTAGTTGCTGTAGTGTGGTTCGTTCCAGCTCTCTGGGATAGGCCCTAGCTCATACTGTTGTTCTAAAATCTTTCCACCTCATGTCTAGCCGTGCTAAAACAGGATTGGTGTTTATCATATAGCCTGTCTTGGTTACAAGTAGCTATGAGACCCTTTGGTGTTTAGGTGAGCAGCAGGCCAGAGAGGTGGTAGGTCTTCTTCGGTGACCATTCTCTGCTGAGAGTGGGTTGGCTGGAGGCTTGAGCTAGCAGCAGTTATTATCATCTATTGGATTATGATGTTCCAGGGTCTTGGTTTGTTGTATGGGGGGTGGCTATTTTGGGAACTGCCAACTTGACACCTCTCTACTGAACCTTAATTGTTCTCGGATTCAGCAGATCTTGGTAGGGAGCTCCAACGTTTTGCTGCTTGGACTGAAAGAGAAGATCATACTGTTGATTCTTTATTTTAAGTCAGTATAGTGATCATATGTTTGTGAAGTTTACATATTATTTGAATGAATAGTAGTTTCTTACCTTTAAAGTCTCTGTGTACTATTCATAGTGCTTTGAACATTGATCTCCTTACTTAATCAGTGGAGTTCTTATAGGATTGGTACTACGTGTTACCTGATGTGTAGTCTGAGGCATAGTCCTTTCTACTGGGAACAAGGGACAAGGGAGCCATACTCACTGGGAGCCTGGGTAGGTAATTTTGTGAGGAAACAGTGGCTCCTGTGGATAAATAAAGGTTTTGTTTCTAATAAAGTTTGCACAATGGCAATGTACAGGGTTGAATTGATGTCAAAAAGAAAGCTGACCATACACACTGAGGATGCAGTCAAATTGTGCAGTAGTTTTATATAGTAAGCAGGTAAAGTAAACCAAACAAACAAAATGTTTGGCAATAAAAATATTTTTTTTAGCAAACAGTTAATAAACAGTAGTAAGAGGTGTCCCAGTGAAAAAAACGTTTGGAACCTAATCTGGTTGTGGCATATTATGTGACATGTGCAAGGTTACACTATACAACATTGGTCGACCATCTGAAAATTTGCCAAGTGTTATACAATCGTAAATGCTGGGTAATGGTTCGCCTTTGTTAACTGCCGACGGCGTTTCGACCCAGTTTAGAATGTAGGGTCTCTTCAGGACCTAGAAATGTCAGGACACTTAAGAGAGATGGGAGGATACCATCAGTGTATGGCCATAATAGGAAACTGTGTAATTGAGAGCAAAATGGTCTGTATGTAAATGTACCTGAATATAGCCCCCTGCTGCAGCTTCCAGAATTCCTTTTACATATAATTAATTCAGGGCATCAAGTTTGATGCCATTGTTATAGCTGACTTTGAATATAAAGGGTGTGAGAATAGCAGAGAGCTTTTTTTGGTATCCAAAGTATGGGAAGATCCGACACAGGTTTTCATAGTGTAAGAGGTGCTTCTAGTGACTTTTCTTAACACGTATCACTGATAGTTTTGGATCCTTGCCCATGCCCAAGTTACTCACCTCTCTTGCTGTGGTTAGCCGGTCTGTGACTGGGGGTGAATATTTTGCCAATGTGCAACATTCCGTCCATCACCTTGTGTGTTTTGCTGTTCGCCCTATGTGGGAAGGGTATGCCCAGACGTGGGTCCCGTGCTCCCTACGCCACTGGAGTCAAGCTATCCTGTCTGATGAAGGCTGATAGCCAGAATCGGTCCTAGGATGCTTGATTCCAGTCCAGGGAAGACATGGCTTGGCAGTTCGGGCTGGACTATACCCATGAGGCACAGGGTCAAGACTGATTTGCATATGGCCATGTCTGAACTGGAGTGGCTTGGTGAGCAAAATAACGATGGATTAAACCAGATCTGTGACTGGGGGTGAATGGTTTGCCAATGTACAACATTCCGTACATCACCTTGTGTGTTTTGTGGTTAGCAGGGTGTCCTGTTTCGTTGGCCAAATGCATATACATTTATGTTTGTGCTGTAGTCCGCAGGTCATAATCTCTGTTTTGATGGCAATATGTTTCAGGTGAGCATTCATCATCCCTCCAACTATGGCACGCAGGTAGTGTTCTAGTCCAGATTCCTGTAGCTCTTCTGGGCTGTCACTGCTTATGGTGATTTCAGTATCCTGTGCATAGTTATAGCATGATAGGTTGAAGGGTTTGATCAGGTCTAGTAAAAGTGAGGTAGATGTTATAATGAATAAGAGAGGGGATATGATGAATCCTTGGCGAACTCCACAGTGTAGCTTGTTAGGAACTGATGTGAAAAGAGGTAGGAATAACATGCTTTTACCATGTTTGAGGTAGAAAGCAATACATTTTAGTGCATTTCCCCCTGTTCTGGGATGGTGGAGCCTCTGTAAAAGAGTATGGTGTTAGACTGTGTCAAATGCTGCTGATAGATTAAGGAGTAGTAGATCAGCAACCCAATTTTGTCCACTGGGGGTTTTAGATCATCCCACAAGAAAACAAGGTGGATTTCCTGATACTTCCTTGCCTAACGCATGAGTGCAGATCCAATATAAGGTTATTAATTTAATTGAAGTTGAAATGTTGTGAAATTCTCATTATTTGCAGATTTACTCAGGGATGGACCATTGGTTATTGGCACATAGTTTGCTGGCTTGACAGGTCAAGGTTCTCCTTGGGTAGTTTGATGAGTAAGGTTGTTAGCTCTGAGGGAATTTTCCTTATTTCAAGTGATTTGTTTGGAATGTTCATAGCTATTTCCTTTGCACAAGATGTTCAAATGATGTCTTCAAAGACCTTTTTGAGGGACCAGGTCTGAAGGTGATCCATATAGTCTATTTGAATTAAGAATGTTGCAGAACTCATTCTTGGAGCAGCTGTTTAATAAAACTAGGGATGTCAGATTGGCATCTGTTTACATGTGAGTTCTGTCAGGTTTGGGTGGTGCATTGGCTGTTTTTTCCTTCGGGTAATTTTCCAGTTTATCTAATTGTGATATGAACTTCTTGGCATTTTTTGTCACAGAAAGCTTGGGATTGAGGGGTATTTCGATTCTGGCTCTCTGGGTTGCAGAATTCTGGAAGGATCTTGTGGAGTTTCTTTGATGGGCAATCTGCCTCCGTGACGAGGGTGTAGGAGTGGTGTCTTTTTGGTGGTCCTTATGGCTACTTTAGTATTTATTTATGACATTTATTGAGCGCGACGAATACCCTAAGGCGTCTCGGCGCTAGACCGTATGCTGCAAGTGTATCTGCAGTGGATAATCTTGTCTTTTTCATTCTTCGATATCATCTGTTTGTGTTGTAGTGAGTGGAGTTGTTATACCAGGAAATTAAATGACCTTGATATTTGATTGTATGGGCTTTATAAGTAATTCCTGCACTTGCACTTTTTATGGATACAGACTTTTCTTGTTTACATATAACCTGGCGGAGTATACGAATCCTGTATCTGTGTTTATTATATTGTTTTCTTATGTCTAAGACTTCTTGATACATATTTCTTTTAAAACTATTTTATGTATGGGTAATTTTATCATCATTATTTTCTTTTTTGTGTATTGCTGTGTATGATGCATATTTGTTTTCGCTTATATGGTTGAATCATTTGACCGAATAAAAGCTTTAAATGGAATCGAGCGGAGTTGTGTTTTTGTTTAATTTTGTAACTGCCCCATATGGATTTTCTCTTGGGTTTGGTGTGGGTGGAGGTTTTTAGTCGTATTTGGTAGTCCATACCTGAGGAAATACATTTGTAAAGGCTTTTTGTGGACAATTGTTGATTGGAGTTTTTGTCCAAAGTGGTGATTTAAGTGCTCCTAGTTCCAGTTTCTTCAATTTTCTGTATGTGGTGGTATCTGTTGATGTCACCTTCAACAGTTTCTTCTGATTTGACATGGACATTTTGGACGAGGTGTTGTGCTGGTCATTCAAGATGACTGGTGACTTGTCAGTCCTATATGTCTGACCCTGAAGACAAGAGCGTGAGTGGGACCTGATGCGATTTGTTAGATGTCAGATACTGATAACTCCCAGGATGTATAATTTGGGGTGATAATATGGATTTGGCCACTGTGTCCAGCTGTGTATCTTTACATTTTCTATTGCTGGGTGGCAGACAGTATCATGAGCAAGCATTTACAATGCAATGGTCTCGTCCTTGTTAAAGTTAGAGCTATTAGCATTGTGTGATTGTGGGGTGTGTGCAGACCGGAATAACAGGCGTGGAGGCCGTATATAGTGGGCTATTTCTGCATTGTCAGTGTACAGAGTTATTAATACTTCAGGAGGGAAAGGGATAGGGGTAGCTCCGGGCAGATAAGAAAGGTTCTTTGATGCGATGCTTGGCCAGAGGTCGAAACAATGGTTCCTCGAAGAGGGCTGATTCTTGGCCGGACGTTGGTTGGCCTTTGTCCACCAGGTCTAGTCGGCCGGTCAACGGGATGATGGTTCCTCGGAGGTATGGGAAGGAGAGAAAGAGAACGGGCCGTTAATCCGACGGATTGAAGATGCGTTGGTACCGAATACCTTCACCAGGGTTGCGGGATATGAACAGACCGTGAGGAAGCTGTGGCCGAGAGGGCTGCTGTGCGCATTGCGAAATATGAATATCAACACAGACGAGGTAGAGTTAACACCAGAAAAGTGCGTATGGTTGTTGCAAAAGCAGGGCTCGATTGGAACCCTGACGAATGGGATGGTGACATTTGGAATTCGTCTGATACATTTTCTTCGGCTGAAGAGAATGCTGCGCATGCGCCGTCTCGCACTAGACGTCATTGTCACTCTAAAGATCGTACTGAGATTTCTGCTCAACCGATTTATCGACGTAAATTACAGGGCAACCCCAATGCTCCCCAGGGAATTCCTCTTGACAGCTTGGAGGATTATACTCAACAAGAATTAAATGACATTTTGGATAGGTTCCGGCAGAAGTCGGGTGAATCCTTGCTTACTTGGATGGTTCCCCTTTTTGATTTAGGTGCTTCGGGTATCTCGTTGGATTAAGGCGATGATGTGAAATTTTGTACTTTGAGTTCTGATCCTACTGTTCAGGAATGTTTCCGTAATTACAATAGCGATGATCAGACTAATCTGTTGCAGTTAGCTGTTCAGGGGTGTAATCACAAGTACCCTACTGAATCTGATTGGCCTATTAATGAGAAGCCGTTGTATACTTTGAGAGATGCTTCTCAGCGATTGAAGGAGGAGGTTATGAAAACCGCTATCTTTTTAGGTACAGCGAATAGATTAATGGATGGTTTGCTTAATGCATCTGTGAGGAACAGAATCATTCATACTTCTCCTGCTGCGTACAAACAAGTGATGATGACTTTGTTAATTAATCAGACTGGTAATTCTTTGTCTGAAGTGATTGAGGCTGTGCGCGAAATTGTGAGTTGGGTGAGTGGATTAAACCTGAACGACAGTCTCGACCGGAAGATCGCAATAATGATTTCAGATTCTCTAGGCGTGACATGTTTTCAAGCTCTAGTCAAGGATGGTGTGAAAGCTGATGATATTCATGATTTACCTAATAATCTGTTATGGGTTATGTTTCGTAAGCGTGGCCTGGACAGGAAGGAAGGAGCTAGAAAGGTCCGTAAACAGGACTTTGATGTTACTCATTCCAGTGGTAGTGGTGATGATGCTATGCCACGTCGAGAGAGAGGCAGAGAGAGAGAGAGAGTGTAGTAGGACACAAGATGACTCGTCCCATTCCAGAAGAGAGCGATAGAGAGACATAGAGGAGAGAAGAGATCAGTCTGTACGCAGAGATGGAAGAGAGAGAGATCAATCCCCAGAGGTGAGAGTGAGAGACAAAAGATCATGATCCCTTGAACGGAGATCACAATATTTTTCAAATGACAAAAATCCTTTTCTTGAAGAGAAAGGGTATGAACGAGAGGTGACATTACCTAAACGATATGAGAGTCTTTATCCTGATTTGTCTTGGGCAACAGAACATAGTAAACGAGACTAGGAAGTAGGTCAAGCTCCAGTCCAAAATTGGGCTCATAAAGATTACAGGCCTTATGTAGACATTGAAATTTATTGGAGACATCGAAATATACAGAGGGCCCGAGCATTGGTGGATACTGGAGCGGAGGCCACTCTAATTTCTGGAAATCCAAAAAAGTTTAAAGGACAAGGTTACACGATTACTGGATTAGGTGGTAAAGAAACCCCTGCAGTACAAACTAAACTTGAATTGAGAATAGGTAGGAACCCCCGAAAAGAGTATCATGTATTGGTGGTACCTCTTGATGAATATATAATTAGAATTGACATTTTGAAAGGTATGACATTGTATTTAGATGACTGATGTTACAAATTTGGACACAAGCATTATATATCAACAAAATCTGTGAGAGTCGGACGCTTAAAAATGCCTCCGATTAAAATTCCGCAAGCCACGAAGGTGGTTTCAATGAAACTATACCGTATTCCCGGTGGGCACAATGAGATCAGTGCTACCATTCAAGACCTGATGGATGCAGGAGTGTTGATTCCAATTACCTCGGCCTGGAACAATCCTGTTCGTGACGCCAAATGTAACGACCGGATTCTCAGGACAGGCAGCTCACCAACCATGGCTAACCCAGTCGTCACGTAACCACACTCATCTCTGGCCACTATTTACAAGATATCTAGAATATCACCTGAGAAAGTGAAAAGAAGCTATTTACAAGCCTGTATAATCTAACATACCACTAACACCTAATGGATTCCATATCTTATCCTATACTTACCTCATCTTATATTCTTTAATGTCACCCGACGATATCTTCTATATTTATAGTCCCGTAAGACTCTTATCTTTAACGTCACCCGACGATCTCTTTAACGTCACCCGACGATCTCTTTAACGTCACCCGACGATATCTTCAACGTCACCCGA
Organism: Lissotriton vulgaris; assembly: GCF_964263255.1. Lineage (NCBI taxonomy): Eukaryota > Metazoa > Chordata > Amphibia > Caudata > Salamandridae > Lissotriton > Lissotriton vulgaris. Next base: position 86,805 of record NW_028243429.1, on the reverse strand, counting down.
CGATATCTTCAACGTCACCCGACGATCTCTTTAACGTCACCCGACGATCTCTTTAACGTCACCCGACGATCTCTTTAACGTCACCCGACGATCTCTTTGTCACCCGACGATCTCTTTAACGTCACCCGACGATCTCTTTAACGTCACCCGACGATCTCTTTAACGTCACCCGACGATATCTTCAACGTCACCCGACGATATCTTCAACGTCACCCGACGATATCTTCGTCACCCGACGATCTACACTAATGGGGATTTACCTTTTTAAGAGTTATTTCCCAAATGAAGTTCACACTCTCCCCCAATCATCCGTTACCTTTGCAGAAGGGCATATCCCATCCTCCTGTATGTCAGCACCTGGTTAAAAGGAAAGGTTAATCTCATTCATGAAAACAACATTCAAAGATATTTGTCATTAAATCTTTATTCTACAATCAAACATGACAGAATGAGCAAAAGACAAATGAATTAAGTTAGTCGCTACCTATAACCTAAAGGGGAATAAAGATGAATAGTTAAATGTATTCTACACTAAGCTCAGAACGCCTCACCTTAGACGTGTGTCTTTCCATCTCAGCAGCGGAGCTGATCCCTCTCTCTCTCGTTTTGTCTTCAATGCGCTCGGGACTCTGCTCTCCCTCTATGGCTCACGAATACATGTCTGCACCTCTACGCCTTATCTACGCTGCCATGGTTCCAGGGTACTCAAACCCACTTCTGGACTTAGTCTCTGCCACTCCTGCATGATGTCACTACAGGATTTTCAGTCACTCTCCCTCTTCACTTCAGGATTTCAATTAGCTGATGGTATCAATCTCTATGCACCAGCCTTCGGACACCCTTCTTCGGTCTTCTCCACACGCTGCTCTCTCTGCTCTCCCTACTCGCTCCTTGCTAATATAGAACTCACTTTCTCTATGGAAAATTCCGGTATTAGGCCGACTCCCACCGAATTCCTGTACCAGTCCCCGGCTCCCTTCGCCGTCCACAGTGGGCACCTGCGTATTGCGTCTAGAGCCGGAGAGACAAACACATTCCTTCGATAAGGGCCAGTCTTGACCGGTTCCTCTCTAGCGAACAACAGGATGAATTCTAAACATTACCTTTACCCTGCAAGCGCCTCGGACAGTCGAGGAAGAAATACAAAATGGCTTCTCTCTAGCTTTCGGGCCTGTAGGCCCGAGAAAACAATAAAAGGCACTAAACCCTGTCAAAGCACATAGTCAAGCCCTACAAATGAACGCAAATGCAACTAGGACTGAAATGGTAGTGGATTATAGTCGAGATCAGTCTGAAAATAGACTAAAATTACCCTGTCGCTACACCTCGCCTCGCAGATAACCCAGGTACTTGACTGTTTGGGCAGCTAGGGTGGTTTTTGCGGCGTTAATGGTGAACCCATAAGAACCTAGGGAGGAGACGACTTCTTGTAGGTGTTGATCCCAGTCGTCACTGTAGATGATTGTCATCCAAATAGGCCCCTGCATATCGGGAATGGGGTCGTAACACATGATTCATGGCCCTCTGGAAAGTAGCGGGAGCGCCGTGAAGGTCGAAGGGCATCATTGTGAACTGATATAGTCCTTCGGGGGTAGAAAATGCAGTTTTCTTTTTGTCCTCCTCTCTCAACGGGATCTGCCAATAACCCTTGCATAGGCCAAGCGTACTGATGTATTTGGCCTTCCCTATGCGTTCAATCATCTCGTCAACACGAGGCAAGGGGTAAGTATCAAAGGATGAGATCTTATTAACCTCTCCAAAGTCGATGCAAAAGCTGATCAACCCGTCAGGTTTTGGGACCAACCCTATGGGCGAGTTCCAGCTGCTGATAGAAGGTTCTATGACCCCCAGGCGCAACATCTGGGCTATCTCTTCCTTGATAACAGCTCTACGGGCCGCAGGAACCCGATAGGGCCGTTGGCGTACCGCTTTTCCGGGTTCTGTGATGATGGCCTGTTCAATAACAGAGGTGTGGCCAGGTTAGGAGGAGAATATCTGTTGTAGCGGCCTCAAGGACTTACGAAGCTCCTGTCTCTGCTTTTCCGTCAAATCCTGATCCATACAGACCTCATAGGATAGGACGGTTTCGGGTTCTGTGCTGGAAAGTACGGGACAAGGACCTACCTATTTTTTAAGCAGATTTACATGGTAAATCTGGGAGGTATGCCGGTTAGGGTCTGTTTCTACCTCATAAGTAACCGGCGTCACTTGTAGGACGGAGAAAGGGCCCTGCCATTGACCTAGTAATTTGTGGTCTGAGGATGGCATCAGGAGAAGTACCAGGTCTCCTGGGAGAAAAGACGATGGATTTGTGCCCTTATCATACTCGGATGGCGAGGCCCAGGACCTTGAGGGAAGTGGCGGTTTAGGCAAGGTAGGGGGCTTGTCCCGTTCACACATTGCTTATGACATTTTTGTTTTTAAAACCTATAAATAAATGGCATTGTTATTTACAATGCCAATAGCTTAATCTCTCGCAAATGTATGACCTATTGCATTTGCACCCACACACACACCCAGAGCCACACACAGAGCCACACTCACCCACACACACAGAGCCTCACGCACCCACACACACAGAGCCTCACGCACCCACACACACAGAGCCACGCGCACCCACACACACAGAGCCACACACACACAGACAGAGCCACACAGACAGAGCCACACACACAGACAGAGCCACACACACAGACAGAGCCACACACACAGACAGAGCCACACACACAGACAGAGCCACACACACAGACAGATCCACACACACACAGCTCTCTGCCCAGTAACGCCTTGGAACAGAGGCACGAAAAACCCGAACACAAGCAGTGACCAGAGGCACAAGCAGTGACCAGAGGCACAAGCAGTGACCAGAGGCACAAGCAGTGACCAGAGGCACAAGCAGGGAACAGAGTCACAAGCAGGGCACAGAGGCACAAAAACCGGATCACAGGCAGGGCACAGAGGCACAAAAACCGGATCTCAAACTGGGCACAGAGGCACAACAAGCAACGATGGGGCAGGGGCAGGAGCGCAGGTGCAAGCAATGAGGGGGCAGGGGCAGGAGCGCAGGTGCAAGCAATGAGGGGGCAGCAAGCCCAAGCAAAGAGGGGGCAGGGGGGCACAGAGGCACCAAAACCGGATCACAAGCAGGGCACAGAGGCACGAACAGGAAGAAATTGAGGCACAAAAACTGGATCATAAGCAGGGCACAGAGGCACAAAAACCGGATCACAAGCAGGGCTCAGAAGCACCAAAACCGGATCACAAGCAGGGCACAGGCACAACAAGCAACAAGGGGGCAAGGGCAGGAGAGCAAGCACAAGCAACGAGGGGGCAGCAAGCACAAGCAAAGAGGGGGCAGGGGGGCACAGAGGCACAAAACCGGATCACAAGCAGGGCACAGAGGCACAAAAACCGGATTACAAGCAGGGCACAGAGGCACAAAAACCGGATCACAAGCAGGGCACAGAGGCACAAAAACCGGATCACAAGCAGGGCACAGAGGCACAACAAGCAACGAGGGGGTAGGGACAGGAGAGCAAGCACAAGCAACGAGGGGGCAGCAAAAAGGTGCCAAATTATTCATAACTTCAGTTTTAGAGAAACCCCAAAAAGAAGTCTCAAATCTATTTAGGAGTCGCAGACATTTCAAATTGAAATTCAAAAGGTCTAAATCAGACCCTACTTTGACCAAAAGGGCCGGGGGATGCTAATAACAGAGCCTAACAACCACTAATACGGGCGGAAGGAGGAAATAGATAAGCAGCAGGTTACCTACCTGAGTATCCAGAAAAGAGGAAGGTGTAAAACGTGCTCTGGGTGTCAATCTCGACGCCAGTAGAAAATAAATAAACTGAAAGGCCAAGGTTATAAAAGGCTGTCAGATAGGGAAAGCGAGGAAGAACCAAAAATGCACATATCTAGAGAGATTTATTTCCTTCTTTTCCGACATTACAAGCCTATGAGGACATCCCTAATGACTCACCAGATCGTAGTAGGCAGTGTTATTCAAGTGTTTTTTTCTAGAGGTTTTCTCTGTTCGGGACGTTCTTCCAGATGGGTTAAGTACAAGGTTAGGAAACAGGCCTCAACACCTTTCTGGGTACAGATCTGAGAAAGGATAAGCACTTCAGGTACACAGATAGGTATCCTAATTTCCTCGTATGATCTTTTAGCACAGCCAGGCTATTGTAAATGAGAACAGGGACATACCTAGATGAGGGGCCGGTAGCGGGGCACTGGAAAGATATTCATCTCGAGGAGGATATGGTAAACTCGTGAGTCCGGAAGACAAGTATGCTCCCTATCCTCTCCTGGGATAGGGAAATCAATTCTGGAATATAGCACAAAACGGGCCCCCATTTGAATAACTATTTATAAGTGAAGAGTAAATAAGAAATTTACGGCCGGGAATAAGGCACGGATGTCAGCACCATGCTGGTTATACGACAGACACACTGGGCATGTCTTAGGTCAGGCAAAGGGCGGGTATTTGCCCTTTTACCGGGGGTTACCGTGAGTAAAAAAACTCTGTTTCGCAAACGACCCAGAGCTCACTAAAGTGAGAGTTTAAAGTTATTTGGCGTACCTATACAGTAAAGGTCGAAAGGCGCAAGCGAATGCATATAGCTGCACGTCAGCAGTTTGTTAATCGCGCCGGGCCACCACGCCCATTCTAAAGCATAAAACAAACGGTCATTTAGGCCACCCCCTCGGGGTGATTTATAGAGGCAATGCGGGTAGAGGAGGGGGGAAGGCAATAGGAAAGGAAGGAATTGACGGGAGGGTCGGGAACGGGGTGGGGGAGAGAAAAGAGGGGAAAAAGAGGAGGGGGAGGGGAGAAAAAAGATTTGCGCACAATCCTATATTCAATACGGGAGCGCTCACAGCCAGAAGCCCAATTCAGCTTAATTTACCTGCATCTTCCTGGGTAGGCACAACGGAGCCAGCGGCTTGACAATAACTATTCAGCTTCTCAACAACTCGTGAGAGAAAACGGGCGCTTTTTAAAGGCCCCACGGGGTCCGAAATGATCTGGAGCCGCCCAACAGGAAGTGGAGGAGCTTAAATGCGGATGGCACGAAGGGGAGATTTAAAAGGGGAAAAGGCCAGAACCAAGCGGGGACTACATGTCATATATCGTATATGTGATAGATAACATACACATCTCTTCCCCAATGGGGGACACGCCTGAGTCACATTGTCCAAAAACACTCCAGAAGATGGAATCCAATTCACTCTGGATTCAGAGAATACGTAGAGGGTACAGTTCCGAGGAGTCACAAGCCACGCCCAAGCTAGGAAAGTTAATAAACAGGACATATGGAGAGAAGGAAACGGCACTGGTCACAGAAATACATGCTAGCGATCAACAGGCCGTTCACGAGGCCCTCATTACGTAACAAGAAAAGCGAGGCAGAGTCTGCTCACGCTGCCTGTACCCGCCAGTCGGCCCTATGATTGGTTAATAAGGAACACCAATCAGAGAGCTGACTTGAGCGTGCAGGCAGCGTGATGAGGGCGTGCTCTCTCCCGATGACGTCAGGGAGAAAAAGAACAGCCAAAAAACACCCCTCTATCCCAAAAAGACGGGGCTTGTATGGAGTGATGCCCCTCTCCTCCAATGGCTGGCCTCCGTTTAGGAAGCAAGCCAATGGAGAAGAGGGGTGGGTTCAAGCCCCACTCTGGGAAACAGTAAATCTCGGCTGCGCGACACTTCTGCGCAGTGTACGCTAGGCCGAGACCTAAAAAGGAGTTTATGAAATTAGGGGAATAAAAGCATCTCATTAGCAGGTACTTGCAGTTTGCCATGTTGAAGTTATCGAGGCGGGATCTTTTTTTCATTGCTCACAAATCGTTTCCAAGCCTCCTCTCATCTTATAAGTGCGATTTCTGCTTATAATGCCATATCCAGGTGTGGTGGCAGTGTGTGCAGTCATCGCTGAGCTATGTTTGAGGGATGAATTTGTTGTCTGGGGGGTGTTTCTGTGAGAGTGGATGAAATATATTCCCTAGATTTCTCTTCATGGATCCTGCATTGAACAATGAGCAATTTAATTGCAGATCCTCTGCTGCCTTGTTGAACGAGGAGAAGATAGGGAAATGGATTAAAGAAGTGGAGTGTAAATGGGAACTAGCTGTGCTTTGGGGGAGGGTCCGAAGGAGGGCTGATGTTCTGGGTATCCCTCGTCGTCTGGTAGGAGGGGGAGTCAGGTGGTCAGGTCAATAGAGCTGAATGTGGGAGGGGCAGAGTTGATGTTGCAGGCTAAGCTGGGATTCAGATGGATACAGGAGCAACCAGGGAACCTAGCAATAATACACACCTGTATTCCTTTTGTCTTCAGTCTCCTTCTAGAAAGTGGTGTGTAGAATTCCTCCATTTGGGCTGAGCTCTCTTGAGGGTGATATGTCGTTAAGTCAGCTGTGTGGTTCTAACTGCCAATGTTGGTGTATTAGTAGTTTTTGGTAACTTTGTTTATATATTTAGTTAGCTAGAGTTTTATATAGCGCGAACATGACCCACAAGTTTATCAGAGCGTGTTCTAAATAATCAGGGTGAGAGAAACTGGTACAGCAGATGATGATAATAAGTAATGATAAAAGTGAAAATAACATTACAGGGAGTAGTAGTACCAAGGTTGGCCTTGGTGTCCCTCCATATTTCTCAATTCCTTGTTTCGGTGGAACATGGGTCTTGTTACCCTGAGGGTGGTAGCAGTCTGCTCTGAGACTAAGTGGATCCGAGTGTTGATGTTATTTAATATTGGTTGTTGACCTCCCTCTGTCGATTTCACTCTAGGTGGAGGTTGTCCTTTCCTTCTCTAGGAAGTTGTCTACTCCACCTTCAACTGTAGGTTACATCAGGGAGAGACTCACTCCACCTCCTGTTGATCTTATTGGCTGTACCCAAGAGTGACGTTCCGCCTCCTTGTACGGATCTTATCACCACACCATTAGCATGTTTGTAAATTGCACCTAACAATGGTGTGTCGATGATTAGGGATCCTACCTCCTGCTATGAATGAGTGAGGGCTTTTTAGGCGGTTGATATGTCCAGAAACTAAAATAGTGGGGACCTGAGGGTTAGGTAGTTGGCGGGAATGGGATGGCAACTCACCACAGACACTCACAAATTTGCATAACAATCGTCCTTTAGGATTTGGCTTGCTGGCAATGTCATGGACACAACACTCATTTTGTGCACACAGAAAAAACAAATTCTGCTCTTGTAGCAGATGCAGTGTAGTAGCAATGTTACTGATGCCTCCGTTGTGGTGAATCTCCCTTTTTAAAAATGTCTTTATCAACAAACGTGAAAACAACGAGAATTACAATGGCGTCTATTCGCCCCGCCAGACAATCAAAACAATTCCTTTTGCTAATCACGCTCCCATCTTTGAAATTATTTCCCCATTAGCCTGCTTTAAGTTGGTACACCTTAAGCAGTGACAAACATACAATTTCAGTCTCAACCCGCAACGCTACCAAATAAAGACACTAAAGTGATTAATCACTCCCTTCTTTGATGATATTCCTTATGCTTTAGGCTGTCTTCTTTTGCCACGTGTTACGCAGGAGAGCTAAATTCCTAGTGCCCAGTTGCATCAGTACTCGCAGTTTGGTTGCAACCAGGATTGACTTTTGGTTAGAAGTCATTAGCAGCTGTCCTCTGTAGTGGGCAGAATATCTGACCATAAGCCCTTTCAAGACGCAGACAGTCACGCTTTACCTGAATGCTTTGCCTATACACCCTAATGGTCCTGTTTAAATAGGAGGGGGAAATCCTAACACTCAAGTGACTTGGGTCTATTGGGAACCCTAGCCCTAACCCTGGAGTATCCTGGGCCCAGTGAAAGCCCTAGCAAATGGACTACAAGGGAAATACTCAATAGACTTTATTCTTGCTTCCGGACCGGAGGGACGCCGTAGGTGCCTAAAAGAGGGAGGTATTCTTGAAGCAAATTTGCTGGGATACTGAACCCCTCCGAGTCCATGGGGCACAGTTAGGTCCCATGACATGAACCACGTGTTTGGATTAAATACGTAGGCATTACTGCATGCACTAATTATAGATTGCAGCAATTAATTATATAATTATTTTATTGAAAAGAACTCATCACAGAGCTAAGGAGTGGCGAACACAGGGCTGGTCCCCCTGTGTAGTCCCGAAGAAGTGCTTGGGGTATGCACGAAACATGTTGACGACACGAGTTGATAGGTACACCTTAACACATTACGTTTAGGGACCCCTATCTTTCCACCCCATTTTTAATATTACCACCTAGAGGCAAGAATAAAGTCTATTGAAAACCTACTGGGCAGGTATTTTTTAAATACATCACTTAGTCCACTCCATCATTACATTTTGCACCACACATAGTCATTTGTAAGTGCTCCTACGTAACTCGCAAGTCGCAGCACGCCCCAGCCCGTAGAGGACTGGGATGACCCCAATGATGAAGCATGTCACCATGGGGCAACCCTGGTGAGTGAGGGGACACCTAGAAAAGGAGCAATTTCTCCTTTTCTATCTAGTATGACTTTCCATGACCAACCCCATTGAGTGTTGTGTATGGTGTATAGTGACTAGCAAGGCTCTCAGGTATCTGGTAACAGAGACCTTATGTTAAACAGGTTGGAGGAGCCCAGGGAATTTGTCTGCAGTGCGGCCACTGGACAATATCTTTTTTTTTACATTTTTTTTTTACATTTTTTTTTTATTGTGATGAAAGCAGGTTAATCTGTACAGTTCCTTTTCTGCGGGATAACGTAACCAAGCATCAATTAACCAGGGCAGCGTTACACATCCAGGTCATCGGATCACCACTGCCCAGAGCACAAGTCGAGGAAAACTGCATCTACTATCAATACGGAAAAGGTCATCACTTTTACATTTTCTCCTCCCCCCCCCCCCTCCCCCTCGAAACGGTTGTTTCATGAAATCATATACATTACAATGTCTCATAGCAACTAAAACCATTTGGTCTTTTCAGGCAGCAACTATACTTCTATATCCCTCTCCACCTCCTTCAGTTTTCAAAGATCAATCCCCTAATGATGCATCTCACAATCGGTGCCTCAGGGCACCCCTCATGTGACACTTGGATCCCTTCGGGCCCTCCCCCTCCCCTACCCTCTGGGAATGAGATGACCTAGACCTCTCTTTCCTCCCCTCCCAGCCCCCGTCTAAGCCATGGTATTGTCACCATTTTGCCCATACTCTGCAGAATTTTTTCGGGCATCCCCTTGCCTTGTAAGTCACACTTTCGGCTGCCATATAGAGGTCTAGCCCTCTCCTCCATTCCTCTGTCAGGCGGCTCCTGCGCTCCCCAGTGTTTTGCAATGTCCCGTTTAGCTACCACCAGTGCCAGGACCAGGAAAGTGATGAGTGGGCGCGGGAGGTCAACCTCAGTAGTCAAACCCAGCAACGCCAACTTAGGCTCCTGTTGGAGTGGAACTCCTATAACCTCTCCCAGTTCAGTAAATATGTGTGTCCAATAGATCTGTATCCTATTACATGCCCATATAGTGTGGAAGAAGTCTCCCTCCTGCTGCAGGCACCTGAGGCAACGGGTGTCTGTCACTCTCCCCATACGGAGGAGACGTTGTCGATCATAGTACGTTCTGTGTAGCACATTAAGCTGGATGAGGCGTAGTCTCGATTTGATTGCCACCTCCCTGGGGTGCATCAGGGCCAACTCCCAATCTAGGTCTTCCATCTCTCCCACCTCTGCCTCCCATACGCCTCTGAGCCTTGCCAGATCTCCCAACATGTTGTTCGTTAGAGTCTTATAGGTAAGGGAAACCGCCTGTCCCACCATCTGTTCCTGGAGTAGGCGTCCCTCTAGCGGCGCGTACTCCGGGATGTCCTTTAACGGTATATTCTGAACCCTCCACGCATTGCGGAACTGTAGGTATTTAAAGAGCTGCGACTCGCGGAGGCCGAAGTCTCCCTGCAGGGCCCGGAAGGACTTTAGTTCCCCCTTAACAATCACATCTCCTATAGTGGAGATGCCTATATCGTCCCATCGTTGGAATCCGCGTAGTTTGCTGAGCTCTGTCAGCCAGTGACCGTGCCACAGCGGAGTCTGCTGTGTGAGCTTCCTCTCCCAACCAATTACGTTTCGTGGCCCTAGTCCAGGCTGTGAGGGTCTGGACCGTTGCCGGAAGGAGCTGCGCCCGTCCGATGCCACCATATAGGTAGCTTAGTAGGTTCTTAGGCGACATTTTATGCCTCTCCTAGGTATACGTCGGGTGGTCAGCGGGGGTATGCAGCCAGGCATTGATCGGCGTCAGATGCTCCGCCCAATAGTATACCTCCAGGTTAGGCAGCGAAATATCTCCACTGTATTGGTGCCTCTGGAGCGTGGTTAGGGCAACCCGCGGTTGCTTACCCAGCCACAGAAAAGTGCGCAGGTCCGAATGGATTCTATTGAACACTGCAACAGGTATCGGATAGTAATCGTTTTGCAGCGCATAAAGACATTTTGGCAGGATGATCATTTTGTACATGGCCGCTCTACCCAAGAGTGTGAGTGGGAGCTGTCTCCAATGGTCCATATCAGCCACTGCATTCACTATGATACGCTCCAGATTCCTCCGGAACGATAAAGCTGCATTCAATGTGATGTAGACTCCGAGGTACTGAAAGCCTTCAGTGGTAGTCAGGAGTCGCTACGGTAGCCAACCCCATCGGTCCTGTCCCCCAGGGTCGTACAGGGTGGACTTATGCCAATTTATGGTGTGGCCCGCCCTCTCGCCATACATCACTAATTCCCGAAATAGCGCCGGGACTGTGGACTCTGGTCTTGTTATGTAGAGGAGGACATCGTCCGCATATAGCGAAATCTTTTCTTGGCCTAGCTCTGTGCCTGATTTCACAAAGCCTATTATGTCCTCGTTCTGTCTGATCCTAGCTGCCAGTATCTCGATGGTGAGTGTAAAGAGCAGGGGAGAGAGGGGGCACCCCTGCCGGGTACCCCTCCGGATCAGGAATTCACGAGACAGTCTGCCATTTACCCTCACCCTCGCTCTCGGGGTAGTATAGAGGAGCTGGACCCACCTCTGGAATTTTGGGCCAAAGCCAAACCTATGGAGCACCGCCGTAAGAAAAGGCCAGTGTACGGCGTCAAAGGCTTTTTCCGCGTCAAGGGAGAGGAACCAGTGGGGTTCAACTCTTCCCTTACCTCCTGTAGCCAATTGTGCGTCCTTCTCAAGTTCAATTTAGTCGCTCCTACCTTGTAGGAAGCCAGACTGATCCAGGTGTATGAGATCCGGTATGACCGACCTCAGACGGCCTGCCAGAATTGTCGCTTGGATATTCACCTCCATATTCAGGAGAGAAATCGGGCGGTAGGATGCACAGTCCTCCCGAGGCTTGCCCTCTTTATAAATCGGCACTATTGTGGCCGAAGAGAGGTCCGGTGGTAGCTCCCCTTCTTGATACACGTCAAAGTAGAGACTCTTAAGGTGACGGGACAGAAGGTCCGCCGTATGCTTAAAAAATTCTGCGGGAAAGCCATAAGGCCCCGGTGTTTTTCCCCGGTTTTAATTTAGCAATGGCGTCAGTTTTGTCCTCTGTTGAGATGTCCGCCTCTAGGCCCACGACAGCTTCCGGAGTCAGCACCGGAATGTCAGTCTGAGACATTTAACTCAATGCCTCGTCGCTTGTCCCCAAGTCCTGCGCTGCATAGAAACCTTCATAGTGAGTGGCGAAAACATTGGTTATCTCCCCGTCTGCACAGACTAGCTCCCCCTCACCGTTTCTAATAGTGTCCACCCATCTTGCCGCTCTCTCCTTTTTACTAAGCCACGCCAGTAGCTTGCCGGACTTGTCTCCCACGTCGTAAAGACGGTGGAGGGTGGCCAGGGATTGCGTCTTCGCCTCGTTAGTTACCAGCTCTCTGTATCGCCTCTTGGCGTCTAACAGCCGTCTAAGGGTCTCCGAGTTCCTCTCTCGTTGGTACTCCCTTTCCAAGTCTAGCACCGTTCGTTCCACTGCCGTAACGTCGGCATGGCCCTTACGCCTTTCCTCCCTCAGCCTACCTCCTATTCTGTCTCTCAGGACCGGTTTTAGGGCTTCCCAGAATGTGACCCCGTAGTCCACTGTGCCCTCGTTCTTGGCCACCTAAACCTTGATGTCAGCTCTAATATCCCTGACTATAGATGCGTTTTGTAGGTCCCACGCCGCAAGGCGCCAGGAGGGATCCAGCGCGCCTCGACCCCCTCCCACCCTCACGAACAAAGGCGAGTGGTCGGACACGCCTCTGGCGTTGTATTCCACAGTATCCGTACCTCTCACGTGTTGTCTGGACATGAAGACATAATCTAGTCTCGAGAACACCTTATGTGCCCCGGAGTAATTAAGAGTAAGCTGTTTGGGTGGGGTGGAGCCACCGCCATATATCCAACAGTCCTAAGTTATGCATCGTGTGTGAAAGCGCAGTCTGGGACTCTCCTCTAGCCGTATCCCCTGATCTGTCTCGTTGCACTTCCATGACATCATTCAAATCTCCCCCCACCACTTGGATCGTGTCCGCCGTGTCTAGCAAAATAGTGGCTATAGCCTTGTGTTCATGCCTGTAGTTTGGGCGGGGCGTACACTGAGATTATTGTGTAAATATTCCTATGCCATGATCCCTGCACCCCTACATATGTTCCTAGTGGATCCACCCAGGTTCGAGTTATATGAAATGGTGAGGTCTTTTTGATGAAAACCGCCACCCCCCTAGAATCGGACGTATACCCTGAATGAGCCAGAACTCTATATTGACCCCTTGCAATGAAAGCACACTGTGTTCCTTTGAGGTGAGTTTCCTGTAAGAGAGTGATGTCGGGGTCTACTCTTTTGATGTATGCATTCACCAGCCCTCTCTTAATCTTGGCTCCTAGCCCATTGACATTCCAAGACAGGATGCTAACTCCCCTCTCCCCCAAGCTTGCCGAATCTAGTGTATGCGTCATTTGAGCCCTGGGAATCGTCTCGAAGGCGGATACTCCATTATTCGCACGAGGGCGATCCCCTGTGTACAAGGGTCGTGGCAATTCTCAGCATGTTTCCCAGCCACTTCCCGACTGCTATGCTGCATCTGTATAGGGTTATTCTCTGGCCTACCTTTGTGGTGAGCGTGTTCAAAGTATGCTGCTGCCCTGTCCCCACCCTCTCCCCCCTCTCCCCAACATTCCCAACTCGAACCCCAAACTGTGCCAGTTAGTGACAGATAGCCTCTGACGGTTTGTGACGGGACGTGTCGCCTATTGTGTGTGTCTGTCCGAGATACAGTTGTGATGCTCAGATGGAGTGCCTCATTCCCTCTTCCCTCCAACTCCCTCGCCCTCCCCCCTTGCGCTGTCCCCAACTTTCTGCTTCAACATAGCTGAATTCCCCCACCAACCCCCACCCCACCTCCCTCCCCTTTCAGTCCCATCACTCTGCAAGGCAGAACTGTCAGTAGGAGAAGGTCTATCGCCCTCCCAAAGGTCCCCCTCTCGTGCAACCTACTCTAACAGACTCAGTGCAAACATAGAGCTCCTTCCCCAGTGAATAGTTTCGAGTCAGAAGCAAGAAAAGCGCACAAAAGTCTGCATCCAAACCAGGTCAATACAAAATATGTAGTACATTCCCAGTGTAACAACTACGTAAGGTTAGAAATATGCGCATTAGAAAGTCAGTAACCAATGTAAAGAATAGGTGTAAGGAGGGTGCATCAACTTGCGTGTCTCCGCTGCGTTGAGCTGCAATCTCTGCTGCCCTGAAGTCCCCTGTGTTAGGACCGAGAGTCCTGTGTGTCCGGTCTGGGATCAGTCGTGTGACCCGATGCATCCTGTTCCATCTCCCGAATCGCTTTCTCTAGTGGGTGGACGGAGCGTGCACCTCCCTCCTCTCCGTCCGATGAATGCACTTCGGAGTCTTCTCTTTCATCTCCTTCCGATCTGGCAGTGTTGTCCAGGCATCTGAACCTGGATCCCGTCGCGCCGCTCCTGCCGGGTGAGGCTAATCGACCTCGTCGTCCGTCAGTCGGGCCCCCTCCCGGGTAGGGTGTCAGTGGTGTTCGCCTCTTATTTCTTTGGGTCTTCTGTCGGCGGGGTCTCTGCCTTTCCCACTGTGGGACGCTCGTAGTCAGCCTGTCTGGCCCTCCTCTTCTGGTGTTGTTCTCCTGCCTGTGGAATATGGGTCGCTCCTCCAGCCACTGCCAGGCATCTTCCGGGTGATTAAAGAAGTGCGCTTTGTCCTTATAGATTACCTTTAATTTGGCCGGGAAGAGCAGCATATAGGTAATGTTCATATCTCTTAGTTTTGCCTTGACCGCGTCAAAGGAGCGGCGTTGTTTCTGCACTTCTTGGCTGTAGTCCGGGAAGATCATAATGTTCGTGTTCTCAACGCGTATCCCTCCAAGCTTTCTAGATTCTCGTAATATCAGATCGCGGTCTGCGAAGTTGAGGAAGCGGGCGATGACGGGCCGGGGTCTCTCACCCTCTGGTGGTTTTGCCAGGAGGGCCCTATGCGCCCTTTCGATGATGGAGCACGTCGGGAACTGCGCCGCCGGGAAGGTTGTCGTGATCCAGGAGCGGAGAAAGGCCGCCATGTCCTTCCCCTCAATTCCCTCTCTAAAACCAACAAAGCGTAGATTATTGCGTCGCGCCCTGTTTTCTGCATCATCCACCTTCCACAGTAGCTGGCGATGCGAGGCCTGGAGTTCCGCCATATCTCTCCTCAGGGTGGAGATCGAGTCCTCCGCTTCTCCTATACGCGTCTCCGCCGCAGTCACCCTTTCGTTCAACTTCCGGAAATCCTGTCGCAGGAGCGTTACTTCAGACCCAACCTCACCGATTTTTACCTCCAGGGCTGCCTGCGATTCCTGAATATCCGCCCTTGACGCCTGGATGGCTGCCATCAACAAGTCCGTGTCCGAGTGCACGCCAGGTTCCGCAGGCGCAATCTCAGTGGGTTGCCTAGGGGCTGCAAAGTTGTCCATTGGGCCCTGTTTGGGTGGTTTGGCACCCGTCTCTCTCTTCCCCATGGCTGACGACGGTGAATGGCGAGTTCCACGCGGAGCTGACACCCCTCTCCACCTCCCAAGAATGTTCTTGGCCTTGGGTTCCAGTACCTCGTGCCTGCAGCCTCCTCTCGCTCCCCGGGTCCTTTAGGGCCACGTGGCGTTTCAATTAGGGTGCAGTGCTTCCCAGCCGTCCCAGAGCCCCACTCGTCTCTACACGGACCAACCACTGCGTCTCAGCCTCTCCCCTCAGGTCCCGTGTCAGGCAACAACTCAAGCAGGTCCAGCACTCGACAGGATAGGCCTCCGGGCTTCTCCTATCCAGCTCTCCTTATAAGTCCGGAGGTATCAGGCAGGTGGTGTAAGTCGGGAGTCTGGCCCAACGTCTAGCCTTCCCCTCCTGCCCTACCGGACTCAGCCTGCAGGTATGTACAAGTCCTGAGCGGAGCTGTGGGTGTGCCCAGGCCCTCTAGTGGCGGTGCATCATCAGTGGGGTCGATCCCATTCACCCCCCAGCTGCAGTGGCAGATCTCAGGACATGGCGGGGGCCGGGGGGGGGGGAGGACCACGATACAGAGCACGAACTCGGGAGCAGTTCGCTCCCGCTCCACACAGGCCGATGCTGTCCTCAGGCACGGGACCACTCACCCCTCTCTCCGTGTCTCAAGCCAGCAGTCTCGCCGCCCGGCCCGCCTCCCCGCCCCGACGCGAGCGACCCCCGCCCGGACACCTCACCGCTTCTCCAGGGATGCAGAGGCCTCAGTCGTCCCACTACAGGAGCTCCTCGTTCCGGGGCCGGGGCCGCCCGTACACGTCACCGGGGTCCCCTGGCTCACCGCAGGCACTCAGCAGTTGTCGCTTTTCACGTCGGGAGTCTCCACCGGCGCTCACGGCTCCCGATCGGCCTCCGCAGTTTACGGCGCCGCCATCTTGTTGGCCGTGGTCAGGCCGGGTCAGTCTCCGCTCCGCTGTTTGGGGGTGAATACGGTGCTAAAGCTAGCAGATATTACGCCCAGGGAAGCCCAGCACCTGCAGCACCGCCGAGGAGTCAAAGCGGGGTCTCAGGGCCTTAGTTGTATGTCGGATTCAGTGCAGCCCGACCAGAGCTGCGGTAGAGCACGTCTCAGCCGGCCATGCTGCTGGCCACGCCCCCTTCCGCCACTGGACAATATCAATCAATTGATCAGTGTTTTTTTAGAGAGCGCTACTCACCCGTGAGGGTCTCAAGGTGCTGGTGGGGGTGGGGGTGGAGGGGAGGTGGGAATGTGGGGAAGGAGCAGATCCTGGTCATTCGAAGAGCCGGGTCTTGAGGTCTTTCCTGAATGTGTGGAGGGTTAGGGAGTGTCTGATGTTGACCGGGAGCTTGTTCCAGGTTTTCGCTACGATGTAGGAGAAAGCTCTCTGTTATGTTTCTGCGGATGCGGGGGACCTCTGCCAGGGCGAGGTCGGCAGAGCGGAGGTTGCTCTTGGGTATGTCGAAACCCACTCAGTCGTTAAGGTATTTGGGTCCGATGTTGAGTGATTTGTAGGCGTGGTGAGGAGTTTGAAGGTGACCCTCTTCTCGACAGGGAGCCAATGGAGGCTTCGTAGGTGTTGGGTCATATGTTCGTGGCGCTGTGTCCCTAGGACGAGCCTGGCTGTGGCGTTCTGGATGGTTTGGAGTTTGTGTAGTAGAGTTTTGTTGATTCCGGCATTGAGGGCGTTGCCGTAGTCTAGTCTGCTGGTTATGAGTGCGTGGGGTGACTGTCTTTCTGCGGTCAGTGGGGATCCATTTGAAGGTCTTACGGATGATGTGGAGGTGTGAAGCTCGTGGACGCGACAGTGTTGATCTGGCGGTTCATGAAGAGGGAGGAGTCTAGGATTATGCTGCGGTTCTGACCGTGGTCTGTCTGGTTGGGTGGGCTCCCGAGGGCGGAGGGCCACCAGGTGCTGTCCCAGGCGGAGGTGCAGGGTCCGAGGATGAGGACCTCGGTCTTCTCAGAGTTGAGATTTAAGCAGCAGTTCTTCATCCGAGCTGCTACGTTCCTCATTCCTTCTTGGAAGCAGAGTCTGGTGTCTTCTGGGTTCTTGGTGAGGGAGAGCATGAGCTTGGTGTCGTCGGTGTAGGATATGATGCTAAGCCCACGCTGTCTGATGATGGCGGCTATGGGGGCCATGTAGATGTTGATGAGCGTCGGCTTTAGTGAGTGGGGTACTCCGCAGATGATGTCAGTGGGATCGAATGGGGGGGGGGGGGGTCTGATCATCTGGGTTCTGCCGGAGAGGAAGGATTGGATCCAGTCGAGGGCGGATTCCTGTATTCCTGAGTTGTGGAGTCTGGCGGCTAGCGTGCGATGTGAGACGGTGTCGAAGGCTGCGGAGAGGTCTACGAAGATGAGGGCTGCGGTGTGTCCCTGGTCTAGCAGCATACAGATGTCGTCAGTGGCAGCGAGGAGGGCGTTCTCGGTGCTGTGGTTGCTGCGAAGCAAGACTGGGAAATGTTTAGGATGTTTTCTTCGATGAAGCTGGTCAACTGGGCATTCACAAGTCTTTCAGTGACTTTGGCTGCGAAAGGGAGGAGAGAGATGGGCCAGTAGTTCAACAGGTCAGTGGGGTCAGCCGTTGGTTTCTTGAGGAGGGGTTTCACCTCCGCATGCTTCCAGTCATCTGGGCAGATGCTGTATATGAGGGAGGAGTTGATTGTCCATCCTAGTTTGGGTGCAATGACAGTGGCGGCCCTGTGGAAGATGTGGGGAGGGCAGGGGTCTGTTGGGGCTCCTGAGTGCATTGTCTTCATGGTTGAGGAGATGAGCTCAACAGACGCGGGGGCCCCGGAGATGATGGTTGACTTCTTGGCGGTAGTGGGTAGTGTGGTGCTGTCTTCTGCAGGCTCGCTGAAGTTGTCGTAGAGGCCTTAATCTTCAGGTGGAAGTAGGAGCTGAGTTTGTCGTAGAGGTCCTGAGAGGGTCTGATGTCAGTGGCTTGGAAGGTGGGTTTTGCGAGCTGCTGAATGACGTTGAACAGTTCCTTGACGTTGGATGTGTTGGTCTTGACTTTGTCTCTCATGAAGGTCCTTTTAGTGTCCCTTATACGCTGGTGATAGTTCTTCAGGGCGCTCTGGTGGTTGTTCAGTGGTCTTTTGGTTCTGCCAGGTTTTCTCCAAACGTCTGCAGGAGCGTCTGGCTTCTTGGAGTTCGGTGGTGAACCAGCCGGCCTTCAGTGGGCGTTGTTTGGCGGTGCGACGGAGAGGTGCCAGCTTGTCGGCGCAGCAGTAAATCCAGCGGTGGAATTCCCTGGCTGCGGAGTTGGTGTCGGTCGTGACCTTGGGGGGGCGGGGGGGACAGGGGGTATTGGAGGAGGGCAGAGTTCAGGTGTTCCTCGGTGACCTTACTCCAGTTCCTCCGCGGCAGGTGCGGGCGGGCATGGGTGCAATGGATGCAGTGGTGGTACGTCCAGAGGGGCCCGGTGGTGTGGCTGAAGAGGATTTTTGATCCTCCTGCGAAGATGGGGTCGAAGGTGTGACCCGCTCTGTGGGTGGGAGTGCTGATAAGCTGTTTCAGTCATAGGTTGGCAAGGTTCTCGAGGAGTGTGGTGGAGTCTGGGTCCTGGTTGTTTTTGAGGTGGAAGTTCAGGTCCGCTAGCGGGATGTAGTCCGTGGAGGTGATGGCGTGGGGTGCATTGAGCTCGGTAATGGTGGTTGCGGGCTGGATGTAGGGTCCTGGCGGTTTGTAGATGAGGGTGCTGCACGGCGTGGTCTTGGGGCTGGTCTGGATCTGGAAAGGAAGGCGTTCCGTGTTGGAGTGGGGGTCGCTCATGCTGGATAGTCTGAGGGGGGTTTTGTGTGCGATGGCGAGTCCTCCTCCCTGGTGGTGTGGGCGGTCCTTTCTCTGGAACTTGTGCCTCTGGGATTGCTGTGGCGATGTCGGGGCCGGGGGTGCCGTTGATCCAAGTTTCCGTGAAGAATGCGACGTCTGGCGAGAGGGTGTCGATCAAGTCCCAGATCTCTACGGTGTGTCGGTGTAGGGAGCGCACGTTAAGAAGGATGCAAGTCAGGGTTTTATTGGGTCGTTCAGTAGGTCACTACTCTCTCTAGTTTTTTTTTTACCTACAGAATAACTGTGTGCTTTGTTGTCTTTAATAAGTATAATGTTTTCTTGAAAGCCATCTTCCAAAACATTGGTATCAAATGCAAAATAAATCTGACAATGTAAAGCAAACCACTTTGAATGGGCTGCAGAGAGTGTATAGAGCTCAAAAGAGAAAACACTATTTAACATATAAAGTGACCCAATAAAATACGCAGATTAAAAATGCTTCTATTTTGATTCTATATTGCAAAGTTAAATGTAATTTAGAAAGATTTATTCACTTGTTGTTTGCAGTTGCTTTTTCTGTCCTAACGGACTAACTTGTGAGAAACTTGGCACCTTTCAAGGAATAAATCAACAAACAACGTTGGTGCTTCAATAGAGCTTGTTCTCCTATAACGCATTCAGTGGGATTGTCCAGTCTGTAGAAATACTTTTGCTGATGGTCAAGGAGAAGCACACGTTTTAGACTAAATGTATGACCCTTCCCTAGATACTAGTGAGGGCTCATTAATTTTACAGAACTCTGCATATTTTTCAAAGCTGCTTTATGGAGGGTAGTGTGGTGGGTCTGCCCTAACCATGGAATCTGCTTTTACAACTGGATTTCCCATCATTTATCTGCTTAGGAAGTGATATGGCTACACTTAACTACATCCAATTTGCAGACAAATTTGATCCATCTGCACTGGAAGTGACTTTACCGGTTTACTGCCCAATGTGCTCCTCTCTTCTAACAGGACCTACTTAGAGGAGGTTAGAACACACACACACACACACACACACACACACACACACACATATGCCACAGGTGTGCTGCAAAGGCAAATCTGTCTGCTTCTGACTGTGCCCAGCGCAAGGAACCCCTGCCCTCTTCCCCTCCCCTCTCCTCATCCAACTTATACCCTGTCCGCTCCTTCCCTCAGCTTGCTGCACTAGTGCCACACTGACGCACACAACACGGAAGGAGCTTTAACATGCGCTTCCTGCCAGTTCTTATGCACTCTCCCATACACTACACCCATCCCTCCCGCATCAACAACCCTCAGCACTGCACTTTCTCCCACAAACTATCTACTTACTCACACAGATTAACCACCATGCACACAACATGCCACACTCTCTTGCATGTTCCTCACTTGCTCACCAAAAATACTATGGAGAAATGGGACCCACACAACGACCATGACGTGCTGTTCCTCACCGCAACATGGCTAAATCCAACCTCTGCATTGGGCATCACCACAAATTACAAGATCACCAGGCAAGACTGTCCGCACAAGCTCGAAGGTGCAGTCACCATCCTCTCCAAAGATAACATCCACTGCACTACCTGCACGGACACCCTTATCAGCTACATGGAACACCTAACGTTCAAGGTGTGCATCACAGCCATTTCTCCCTGGCTGGAATCCTCGTACATAGGCCACCAGGATAACACAAGAATTTTGCCAGGGACATCACAGACTTTCTTGCATCCCTTGGCATGGATGCCAGCACCTTGGTCCTCCCCAGGGACCTTAACGTTCACTTACAAAAGCGCACTGACCCAAATTCTACAGCCCCTCTCGAAAACCACATAAACCGTGGCCTCACCCAGCACATTACAGAATCCACCTACACTGCCGGGAACCTTTTGTGCCCGATTTTCTCCTCAAACTGCAGCTTGCAGTTGACAAGCCAGAAACTATGACCTGAACAGACCATGCCCTCATCAGGTTCAGCATACCCATTCTGATTCATCATAGACCTACCACCACAGGACCTGCCCACCATAGCTGAAAACCGTAATAAAGAAAGGAGGGCGTCCTAATACTCCACAAGCACCTGGACAATATGCACAGCAAGAAAACAATTTGGATGCTGCAGACTCGATCAGGGACAATTATTTTTAACAATGAAAGAAACCTTAATTAGTACCTCAAAAGAGAAAATTTCTCCAAAAAACCATATGTTCTTAGTATGCGCAAACACACACCAGTCGATGAACTAGGTTTAGATCATGTTATGTATATTTGTCAAAAGAACACAAATTATCTGAATATACGAACAATAACGTGATACGCAAGAATGTTTTTTGTTATACGTATGTATATTTAACATACATAGACACAATTTCACATCAAAATAAACAAACCTAAAGAATCCTTGTTGCCCTAATTTCTTAAGGGATTGCGAAGAAACACTTTCTTTTCATAAATTATGGGTCGCAACCCAAAGTAAAGAAATAGCCCTTAATGCAGCACCGATTGGGCGTAAGATTACACTATTGCAGGGTACTGTATTTTTTCTTTACTAAACAATCTTATTTCGGCGGGCTTCTCTTTTTTATCATGTCGACGTGTTTCAGCGCTTTTCATCTGTGCCTCATCAGGACTTGGGGCAGAAAAGAAACCTCCAAGAATCGCTGGTGGTGCTGTTAAAGTATGGAAATGCGAGACGGTTCCAGTGACACGACACAACTAGAGAGGAGGTCTTTTATTTTGCAACATGGCAGAGCTCCTTCACTTGTCCCAAGTGAAAATAATTCACTGGCTGACCCTTGTAAATTTCTCCACTTTTCACAAGCAAAGCGGGTTTACTGGTTCCCCGTGTTAATTATTCTAAGCGGGGGTATCAGGAGTTGAGTTCTATGACTGCATGACCTCTCCGTCCGTGGAGACTGGTGCCAACAATGCGACATCGCTGGAAACAATTGCAGAAGAGGAGTGAGCTTCTGCCCTCTCCATGCACAAACCAGAGCACATCAGCAACTTGCCGAAAGCCATCAGTAACCTCAATAATTTGATCACCACATGCGCCAATACCACGGCACCCCTCTAGCGCAAGTCTTTCAGTTCTATACAGACAAATTCGGGCTCCTGAAATGCCTCTGGATCGCAAATGAAGAACAAGTCAAGACACCACAGATAGATATCTTCGAAATAGCCCTAAGATGCTACCACCAACAGATACGGAACACCGAGTGCACAGCTCTTGCAGATCACATTGATGCTGGCACTAACAGCAGCACAGAACACTTGGCCATTATCAAAGATTTCACAGGGCCTTCTGCTTCCCCCAGCAACACCACCCCTTGAAACAACATTTGCCACAAGCTTTTGGAATTCTTCTGCAACAAAATCACTTCCATATACAGCAACTTCGAACCCTCAACCGGACGCCGGCTCATCTTCCCTGAAGAAGAAACCCTGGCCTCTTGGCCTGCCCTCACCACAGTCAAAACCACTTCTGCCATGAAGACCAACCACTCAGGTGAACCATCTTACCCTTGCCTCTGCTACGCTTTCTTTAAAGGATTCCTACTGATCATTGAAGCACTAACACCCATCCTCAGTGCCTCCATTGACTCAGCCACATTCCCGGGCACCTGAAAATATTCCACTGTCACTCAGGAAACAAACCGTTGGCCCAGCCACTCTTTTCAACCACAGACCAATCTCCCTACTACTATATCCAATAAAGGTTTTAGAGAAACTAATAATCTGATGCCTCACCAACCATATCAGTAACCACCAGGTCCTCAATGCCACACAGTCAGGATTCAGGCCTAACCACAGTATAGAAACAGCACTCATCATTTCCACAGATGACATACGAACAATCTTTGGCAGAGAAGACACAGCAGCCTTCATTCTATTGGCTCTCTCTCCAGCATTTGACGCGGTCTCACACACCATCCTCACCCGGCGCCTGCATGAGATTGACATCCAAGGACCATGCTCTCTGGTGGATCTGCTCCTTAGATAGAAACAAGCTATCAATCTGGTACCCCACTTCTCTGAAGCCCCCAAACTCCTCTGCAGAGTGCTTAATGTTCTTCACTCAGCCCTGATTCTCTTCAACGTATACAGGATCCCTCTGGCCAGCATCATCCGCGTACACAAAATCAACATCCCTCTTCTACACAGATGACACACAACTTGTGCTTTTTCTATCTTGAGATGACCCCCAACACAAGAAACAGGTTCACCTCCTGCATGACTGAAGTCTCTAACTGGATGTAAGCCAGCTGTCTCAAGCTCAACACCCACAAGACTGAGGTTGTGCTCTACGGCAAGAACACCTTACAATAGTGGCTGGCCGAACCCCAACCAACACCTGTGCCAGGAACTTCAAATTCCTCATCGACAGAAAAGTGTACATGACCTCAAAAGTCAACACTGTCACTGTATTTTGCTATCACACCCTGAAGATGCTGAGGAAGATCTTAAATTGGCTCCCAGGCAACAATGGAAAAACCGTCACTCATGCCCTAGTCACGAGCAAGTTGGACTATAGGAATACCTTCTTTGCCGGAATCACCAAGCAACTTATGAGAAGAGTGTACACCATCCAGAACTCAGCAGCCAGGCTCCTCCTCAACCTTCCACACAGAACTTACCACTCCGCGGGTAGCTTTCTATACACAAATGTGTTAATTTCAAACTCCTCAAACACATTCAAGTCCCTACTCAACTTAGGCCCCACATATCTGAACAGCTGCATCCCCTTTCACAAATCACCCAGACACCTCTGCTCCGCAGGACTCCTACTCACACACATCCCATGCAAACACAGAACCAGATCAGAAGGATAGTATTCTCTTACATCGCTCGAAGTTTGGAACGACCTCCTACACCCTCCTTCCTTGAATTTTACACATAGCTGAAGACTTGGCTTTTTAAAATTAACTAACTTACCACAGTTGGGGGTAGGCAAACACACCTTCTCAGTATCAGGATACCCTTGCAGGTTATTATGCGCTTTACAAATACACATAACTTTTATAAATGCACAACATTTAGATTAGACAGGTTTATCAATCCTTTGACCGTAGCTAGGCTTGAGCCTTAGCTGGCTAGCCCTCCTGTATCTTAAATTTGCTATAGTCCATGTTGGATGGTCACTTCTTCCCCTATAAATGTGGGGAACATTTGATAACCTTATGTTTCACTTAGTAGAACATACCTTACCAGACTGTAATATGGCATTTCAAGCTGTTAATTACCTATTCAAGTGGTGATAGTGATCTATCCAAAAGTAAACATCACAACACATAGTCACTGTACTGTGCTATGCTCCTACAAAACAAAACAAAGCTAAAACATTCCAATTCAGAAAACCCATTTTTAGGTCTCGCCTGAGCCAGCGTATGCGCTGCTCTGGCGAGACATTTAGTAGCTGCTTTAAAAGTGCTACCTTGCCGTCCACCAGCTTGCTTTACGCACACAAGCGCGCATCGACGCGCACAGCACTTTTTCCCCGTCGCACGCGCACCACTCGCGTCACCACTCACGTTTTTTTGTATTTCATTTTTGCGCGCGTGCGCACACAACTCCCCGGTCAATGCTTGTTTTCTTATGTGTGAGTACATGTTTCCTCGCCACAAGCTGTCGCAACATTATTCCTCGTGCTGTATTTAGAAGGTGACGGCCTAGAGATCGTTACTGAGAACGTAGCTCTCGGTGTTCCTAAGAAAATAAATCTACTTGCTGTTCTTACTGTGATTCTTAGTTACAACACTCAGCCAGATGATCACGAACTTCAAGTCAGATGTCCGGATTACTTCAATGGAGGGATACAATTGCAAAGCCTCCAGCTGTCCAACCCTTAAGTGACCACCAGTTTGCTACTTACAGGGACTGTCCGTGCACTACTTAAATGCAATTCAGCCTGATGGCTGTCCTCCAGTGTTGATATTGTAAAACAACATAATTGCTTCATAATTTTAACACACACGGGTTACATGCAAGCCAATCACAAGAGTGAATACATTCTCAGAGTCATCTAGGAGTGGACAGTATAATGTAAATATGTAAGGGGACCTAGGATTGGCGCGCTGGGGCATCCTAGCTAATCCTAATGCGCCAGGCGAAATTCTGAAGTGATGATTCGTTATGGAGCCTCCTCACTTCCTCTCTTTGTCGTCGTCATTTTACAGCTATCCAATTATGCTGCTGGTTTGGAGCTGGTTGGGCTTTGCTTGCCTGCTTGCGTCATATCTGATATGGGTTTATCGCGATCTGGGTGTTGAGGGCGTTGGGCTGGTAGATGAAATTACTTACTAGGCTGTTGCCGTCTACTGTTCTGTATGACAAAGGGTCGATGGAGGGTAGTCTTTGACATGATGTCTCGATACGAGCGGGATCTGCGGTTGGACTATGTTTCACTCAGTTCTCGACAGATAGCCCTTTTTGCATAGATCTTCACGCACGCAGCCTCCATCTGTCTGTCTCTCTGTTTTACTGGTCCGTCCCTTCTCACCTCGAGCCCTGCCTCCACGGACTTTTCTAGATCTCTTGCACTCTTAGTCGTCCCTCTTTTTGTCCTTTCCACAAGTCACTCCTTGGGCCGCGGCCGTCTCTCTCCGGTCATCCCCCGCTTGTTCTTTGACTTTCTTCGCCATGTCTCCGGACCTAGATTCTTGCCCTTTCTCCCCCTTCTCTGCGCCCCTTCATCATGTCATCTTGCCCACTCAGTTCATGCCACTCTCCGTCCCTTCCTTGCCTGGCATCTTTCACCCTCTGTCTCTTTCCGTCCTGGACTCACTTCTTTCCCTCTCGGACCAGACTTCAGTGCTCTGTTTCCCCCCTCTCCTCCCCTCCTCCACCTCCGCTCTTGCCCCTTCCGCTGTTGCCCCTTCCTCACCTCAACCCTTCCCCTTGCCCCCCTCTCCTTCCCTCTTAGCATCACATCCTCACCTCGCAGCGCGCGCCCTGGGCCACCACCTGGCACTTTCCTCTCCTCCTGAGGCTTGCCCCATCGGTTACCCTAGTTAAACCCCATCCTTTCTTACCCTCTTCTCCCGTTGTGCCCTTTGTCTCCCAGATGTCACGTCACCTCTAGCACCCCAGATCTTGCCTCAGATTGGGTTACCCTCTTCTCACACCCCTAAACTCCTTACTCAGTTAATGCCCATGTGACTTGTCTGACCTGTAACACTGCATACTTTAAGATTGAGAATCTAAGGTATTTATCTCTTCCTTCTGCCTCTGTCCACCCATTGTATACTGCAGATGAACTACTATTCCTACTTTTCTGGTTCTTGATGCCTTAAGTCTCTATTTATGTAATGTGTGCATTTACTTATTTTATTCCTTTGCAGCGAAGTACCTCCTTCATTCACTGTGTGTGTTGTTTATTGTTCACCTCCAGTTGAAGTGTATTCCTTCACAGACCGTGTGTGCTGCTGCTTATATACCCCCCCGCTGCTGCAGTGTACTGCATACACTGAGCTGCCTTCAGTTGGCTTTTTCCTCCAGAGTTTCTCAACTCTATGCACATTACATGCTGGTGATTAGATGTGTATCCATTTCTGTTCCTTGACCTGACCCTCCTGAAAGCCTTTTCACTCTGTCTGCAGTGTGTGGTAGTGATTGATTGCTGTGTTTTTTGCTTCACTCTATACGTGCATTGCAGGGCTTTAAGTGGATTGGAAAAACTGGGGGGGGGGTCTCTCAAAGGGGCGTGACCAATGTAATTGAGCACAAGGGCTAAAAACATATTTTCTAAAAATCTGTGCTTAGCATAGTGTGCCGCCCGTCTTGTATTTTGCGGTTTCCATTATTAGTACTCATAGCCAATAGGTCTCGCTTTTGGGACCTTATAAGTATTTAGTTATGCAGCACAATATATTTCGTGCAACAACATTAACTGTTGCGTTGTTAAACACTTATAAGGCCCCAAATGCGAGACCTATTGTCTATACCAATGCTTGTTTAGCTTGAGCTTAGGCACTGTATGCACTGTCTCTTCAAAACGTGCTGTATCCACTCTGTGGGCTTACAGCCCGCCCATTGCATTTTTATTTTTCCCTTTGATTGCCCTTCAAAAATGCTTGCTTTCTAGTGGTTAATCCTTCCTTTTTGTCCCTCTTTTTTGTGTTTTGGTTCCTCCCACAGAGCACCGCCCAATTACTGGTATTTGTACGCCTCTGTGTTTCTGTTCATTTTTTCCTGCTCGTGTTTGCATTGGCTTTTCTTTGTGTTTCTCGGACTTTACTTCGTAAACTCAGCATGTGCTTGTGATTCATTTTATAAATTCTTCAAGAAGCTCCTTCTGTTTCCTGCTCGTGTTTGACTTTGGCATACACTACATTTAATGAGCGATGACGGTTCTTATTCACTTGTTTCTGTTAAGCTTACAGCAGTGATGTGTAAATCCCGCTAGTAAAAGCGGGGATAGCCACGCTCCAGGTTCCTGTTTATTTCATAGAGCGGAGGTCCTACGCTGTCTGATTCTCATCCCACTTTTAGATTTATAATTGTATTTGTGTGAATGATTTTCTGTCTCTGTTCTTTACCTTGTTCCTTGTGTTCACTGCACAGTCTCCTCCCATTCTGCGTCCATCCCACACCACTTCTTGTGTCAAACTATCTCCCCTCGTCTCTGTGGCTGCCGTCCCCACACCTAGTCTGTGTGCTCTTACATCTGTTGTGTTCTTTTGAATGTATTGTTAGAGTGCATCCCCACTCTCTCTGCTTATGTTTTGTTATCTCTGTGTATGCAGCAGAAAAAAGCTGCTGAGCTCTATAATCACATGTTAACATACAATAATGTGTTTCTGCATTTTTCTACACTGGCACTGCCTATCTGTATCATACTCTGAGTTCTGCATGCCTCTTAACCGAAGGGCACGCATAAAAATCACACCCGAAAACATGCACTCGATTCTATTACCTTGTATGTGTGCGTGTCGATGTGTTGTTTGTGTGCTCACGTTGTAGAGCTTTACAGAAGTAGTTCAGCAGCATGCCCTCTTGGTATGTAAGACAGGGATAGGATAGGAGGAGCACCACACACTCGATTGAATAACCTCAAAAATTGAACAAATGAAATTCACTTGCTGGTTCTGTGTTTGCTGCTGATATATTGACCTCTCGACTCTGCTAAAAATAAAGATGGGGAAAAAAAGCAAGATGGGGCAGTGTTGTAGAGCTTGTGAGACAGAGGGGTGCTGTAAACTAAGTGCACCATACGCTGTTCAATAAACTAGTGAAGCAGTCATACACACGTTCTAGTGCTGTTAACTTGCATCAAAGGACTTGTCTTTCTGTCTGTGCGTTAAAAAGTCTTGGAAGGTGTCAAATGTTTCCTGAGGCAAGCATGTATTCCAGACTCCGACTGCATGACTTTAGTAAATTGTACCAAGATACTCCTGAATTTGCTAATGAGGCGGCCCTTGATATCATATCTGACCCCGTAGCTGGACTAGAATTTACATTGGGTGAGGTAGTTAGCGCCATAGAGAGACTGGCGTTGGGGAAGGCCCCGGGACTCGACAGATTGCCTGGCGATCTGTTTAGATATCATCCAGAGATCTGGGGCCCATGCCTTCTAATTCTCTTTAATTCCATCCTGGGAGGCATGGAGATCCCCTGTACTTGGCTGGGGGCAGAGATAGTACCAATCTTCGAAAAGGGCTCTCCTCTGCTCCCAGCCAACTACAGGCCGATCAGCCTCATAGATGTACCCCAAAAAAATTTTCTCGCCTTCTCCTGGACCACCTTCTAGACTGGATGGAGGATAACGCGATTCTTAGTCCCCTCCAGGCAGGCTTCAGGAAAAACACGTCCACCATGGATCAGATTTTCCGCCTCGTTCTCCTCTACTGGAAAACAGTGAGGATCGAGGGGGGGGGAGGGAGTCTGTACATGGTGTTCGTGGACCTGAGGTCCGCATTTGACTTGGTTCCCTGTAAGAAACTATGGGAGGTCCTAAAGGAGCTGGGCGTTCCTTCTCAACTACTGTATGCTATAATTAGGCTCCACGAAGGCAATTTTGCTCAGGTTAGGTGTGGGAGGGATGGGGCGCTGTCCTCTAGGTTCCCGGTTCTCAGAGGGGTAAGACAGGGTTTCGTTCTTGCGCCGACCCTGTTTTGCCTCTTTGTTAACAGTGTCATACTCCATCTTGACAATGTCCGGGACAACGACGCACCCCTGTTGGCAGGCAGGAGGGTACCGGCTATCATGTTTGCCGATGATACCCTCCTGCTTTCCAAATCCCCGATGGGGATCCTACGGATAGTAGATGAGTTTGGCGTTTTCTGCAGGCAACACGGTCTGGAGATTAATACAGAAAAAAACAAATTCATGATATTTAATCCCTCCTTTACAACTAGGCCTAATTCAACACTGGGTTCTGCAAGGCTGGAAAGGGTAAAAACTTTCCAGTATCTGGGGGTAACTTTACACGAGAACTTATCATGGGGCCCTCAAATAGCCAGATCCCGGTTAAAGCTGTATCTATTGTCGGGGGCAATTCTGAAGGTCGCAAATACATCAACCTTTAAACCCATCAGTCCAGCTGTGGAGATGTATAAAACTAAAGCCAAAGCGGCCGCATCCTATGGTAGTGAGTTGTGGGGTCACAAAGCTGGGACAGAACTTGTCAGAGTAGAAAATAACTTCCTCAGACACCTTTTGGTTCTTCCCCAAGGCACACCCCTGGTACCCCTAAGACTAGATCTGGGGGTCCCTTCAATAGAGGCCGAATTGGAACTAAAACCAATGAGGTTCTGGCACAGGCTCTGGTCCACTGGCGAACTTGCACATTACAGGGAAGACCTCAAGCATGATATGAAACCAGCGTGACAGAATCCCGTGGTTGGCCTTTATCAAGAGAGAACTACATCGTCTGGGACTCCCTGAGTTATGGGAGGTTCCTGAAGAGGCTGTCAAAGGGTCCCCCGCAAAAGGCTAGTTGAAATATTCAGGGAGAAAAGTCTAGTCTCTCTCGTGTGTGCACCCAAAATCGGCACCCTGACTGAATAATTCCTCGATTCTACAAATTCTTATCATTTTGAAGGTTTTATGGACATCATATTTCCTATTTTAGCAAGGAAACTGTTCATTCAATGGAGGCTAGGCACCCTGACCCTGAAAACCTTCACTTGTAAATGGACAACGCGGGAAGATAAAATCTGTCCTCGGTGCAATAACTACGATGAGGAAGAAATTCACGTTCTGTTTTTTTGCCCGGCCTACACTAGACCGAGGAAATACTGGCTGGTGCCATTGTGTAGGAACCTGGGCATAAGAAACTATTTACATTCATACAGAATACTGAAGACCAGTACCCTGCCCACATAGTTTTTGAAGTTGCCAAGTGTATAATGTCCATGTGGCAGATAAGGGGAAAGATACCAAAAGACTGAAAAGTGATAGGAATTGTAATGAAATCATTCCTCATGCCCGGGCTCTCCAGGGAAATGAACTACCTATGAAATGTACCATGTCATTTTTTTTATTGTATGTGGATGTGTTTTAAATGTTTTAATGTATCTTTTATGGTCTCAAATGGCCGACATAAAGAATTTTTGGATTGAAATGGACTGCATGACTGTTAGACCTGGCATCTTTTGGCTTGTTACCCCCGAGTTTTTCTTTCTGCCCTCTCGGTTTTTACTCTGTTTTTGCTGGTATAACGTTTCTGCACGCTTTTCGCACTGCTGATCAGTGGTAGAGCACTGGTGCTCCTGTGGTAAATTGTGTTTTGATTGGATGTGTGACTTACTTTTCAGTCCCCAGTAAAGTGCACTGTGGGTGCCGGGGCTTGTAAGTCAACCGCTACTCGTTGGCCTGCGGCACAGATTGTGCCACCCACGTACGTAGCCCGAAAAAGGTATAAGTGAATAAAGTTTGTGTTGCCTGAACTCTGCGACTAAAGACGCAGCCTTTAGTGAGGGTGCCCTTTTCATTCTGATTTCATGGAGGCCACTTTTAGAAAGTGGGTATTATTTTGCTCTGTCATCCCGTGTGCATCTGCTGGTTCTCTGACGAGCTCAGAGAGTTTAAGCTGGTCTGCAAAAAGCTGGAACGGACTTGGCGCAAAAATTATAATGAGGCAGAAAAAAGAAAGCTCAAATTAAGTCAGGTGGTCTATAAAAATATGATTGGGAAGGCAAAACAATTGTACTTTACCAACCGTATCAATGGAGCTAGGAATTATTCCACACGGTCTCGAGCGTGGCTACCCCTAGGCCAGTGATTACGCCCCCTAGCTTGGAACTGTGCGAGAATGTAGCGCAGTTCTTCTTAAGCAAGGTAGAGAACATCTTCACATCCCTAGAAGTTCAAGTCAGCCACAGCTTGCTAGAATTCACACCAAGGAATCCAACACCCAATTCATACGAGGCCAAACTTCTTAACTTCACCCCGGTTAGCTCAGAAGAGATCAAGAAACCGCTACTAGGCATAAAATCGCCCCCCCATGACCCTTGCCTGGCAACTGTGGCGCAGCCGGCGGCAGCGCCTATAGCCGCCACCTTGGCTAAGTTGTTTAACCATATGTTCGAAGTTGGGGACTTTCCATCTAGCTGGAAACGGGCCTCGATTATCCCCCTGTTACAAAATCCCAACTTGGACATCGCCGATCCTAATGATTACCGGCCCATTGCTAGACTACCGTTACTGCCCCAAACTAATAGAAAGAACTATGAACACTCAGCTCAGCGTATTCCTAGGAGCCACACAAGGCCTAGAGAGGTTTAGAGAGGGTCACAGCACCGAATCTGCCCTGATCAAATCGACGGAGGAGATCAGGAAAATGTTGGACGCAGGGGGCCGAACGGCCCTGGTCCTGTTGGATCTGTCTGCGGCCTTCGACACAGTCCACCATACAATTTTGGTGGACTGTTTGGAAGACTGCAGGATACAAGGAAAGGCCCTTAGCATCCTGAAGGCCTTTCCTACCAACAGGGTCCAGGTGGTGGCACTGGGGGAATTCGAATCAAAACCATTTGCACTACCCTGTGGGGTTCCCCAGGGTTCCTCCTTAAGCCCCACCCTTTTTAATATCTATGTCTCCTCTCTTGCCCCGGTCATTCGTTCATATGGGTTTGAACCCCCATCCTGCGCAGACGACACAGATTGTGGTGTCGCTGCTTCCAGGGAGAGAGGCTGGCATGGCCAGCAAATTCCAGGAATGTATGGCAGCAGTTGGTACCTGGATGGCCAAAAACTGCTTAAAGTTAAACTCTGCTAAAACCGAAGTTTTACTTTTTGGCTCCAATGGCCACTTCTGGAGTCCGAATTGGTGGCCTGAAGAGATGGGGACCCCCCCTATTCCAGTCACAAAGGTCAAGAATCTAGGGGTCCTGATCCACAATAAGCTCTCTTTTAGGCCCCAAGTAAATGCAATGACATCAGCCATCCACTGTTCACTGAAAATTATCCGGAAGATTCTCCCCTTCTTACCGGAGGAGTGTACGAAAACTATGGTTACGGCCCTCGTTCTATCGCGCCTCGACTATTGTAATAGCTTATTCCTGGAGGCTCAACAGGGGCTCCTTAGCAAACTTCAGGTCCTGCAAAATGCAGCAGCTCGACTTATCACAGGCCTACCAAAGTTTGCATCCCTCTCCCAGGAACTGTCGAAGCTACACTGGCTTCCAGTGCGGAAACGGATCTCTGTGTATTGTCTTCAAGGCTGTCCATGGATTTGGCCCTTCTTTCCTAAAACAGCATTTCCAGTGGTATAGACCGGGTAGGCATCTTAGGTCAGCCAACTTGGGGCCGATTAGGACCCCACGTATAAGGAAAGCACGTTGGGGAGGCAGATGCTTCGTCCTGGGGGCAGCAACAGCCTGGAATGCTTTACCTGTGGCGCTTAGACAGATCACGGACCTGATGACCTTCCGTAAAAGTCTGAAAACTTGGCTGTTCACAAACTAGACAAGAGGCTTAGGCCACGGGAACTATCATTACAGCGTCAGGACACCGTCTGGTAACAGCGCGCTTTACAAATGTTATAAATAAATAAATTGCCTGTCTGGTTTTTGGACGACAGATGGCTAGGAAGCAGGGTGGCCCCTGATAGCACAGGTAGGTCAGGAAAGGGCTAAATAGACCTGGGTTACGATGGGGGAAGAGAGAGGAGATTTCCTTGCACCTCAAAGGGCCTGGTCTGCCTCTGGCAAAGCCGTCTCCACCTCCTGCCAGGAATTCACCACAGAGAAGGCGCAACTGGTTCTGGCCGGACACCAACACCCTCTTCCCAGAAGATCAAAGGATTTCTGTGTTCAAATACTCTGTCCCAGACCCCTGAACTTTAGAACTCATCTTGATCAAGAAGACTGCACAGAAGAAGAGCCGGAGAAGCTGCTAAAAGGAACAACCGTTTTGCTGTGTGCTTTGCTGAGCTGACCTGCAGTGGCTATTTCTGTCTTGGTCAGTGAAAGGCCTGGACTGGACTTTCTACAACTGAACTGGTGAGACTCTCCAAGGGCTTGAGTTACAACTTGCCCCCTGTTCATGAAGTCCCAGGAACAGCAAAGACTTCAGGTTCTTCGACCCGCAGCATTGGAGGCTGTGTGTTTTGTGCTGCAACCCAAAAGACGTCACTAGACTACGTCTACGACGACCCTGCCAAACCTGTGTCCTGAAGGCACCGCGACCCTGGTCTCACTGACTATGCCTGCTGACGCCATCACCAAGCCGCTGCTCGCACCGCGACCCGTGGGCACCGCACTCCGCACCGCCTTGCTTCATAGCGAAGCTTTGGTACCGGAGAGGGCACCGCCGCCATACCGCACTGCGACCCTGGTCTCACGGACGACGCCTGCTGACGCCATCACCGAGCTGCTGCTCACACCGTGACCTGTGGGCCCGCACTCTGCACTGCCTCGCTCGGCCTTCCTGACGCTGCCACTTTCCGCCAAAATTGATGCCGCTGCTTGCACCGTGGTTCGGAGGCACCGCTCGTAAGTTACACGACGCACCACCCTCATCCCACACCGCAGGCTTGGCTCACCGACGCCGGTGTCATTGACTCTCGTTCTTCAGCCGACAACAGCGCTTCAGCAATGACGACACCGCTGCTTGCACCGTGACCTGCTAGCACCGTGACGAGCACCGCCTCCATCTCGCACTGCGACCCTGGTCTCACCGACGACTCACCCTAACCTGGGCGCACCGCACGCCGCACTGTTGCTCTTTACACCACATCATGAGCAGGGTTTATTTTAGGCATGTAACTCCCTAATCCTGACTAGAGTGGTGGTTTCTGCCTGGCTTTGGCCCGCTCCCTAGCCTACCAAAAGTCCAATTTCTAACAATGACCCAGTGTGCAGTAATTGTATAGCTCTTCAATCCCTGGCAGCACAGACCCAGGATAATGTGCTGCATGGCTGAACACTTATAAGGTTCCAAAGGTGAGACCTATTGGCTATGCCAACGCTTGTAATTCTTTGGGAAGAAAACCAGCCAATTAGTATCAGTGATCATGTGCGCATGCTATCTGGAAGTTAATCAATATTCGAGATACTCATGTAAAGTACGTTTTTAAAGTATGGATTTGTGAACGAGGCTTGACTGGTACTAAAGTAAATAGATGGTCTCAATGCTCGAATGGTGATCTGTGTAAATTGCCTTGATCTCCTCAAAACATTCGGCCTCCCGACCATAATTCAGGGAGGGAAGCAGTTTTTTTTTCTTTTCATTTTAAAGTCACTTTTTGAATTATTTCTATTGATGTTGAAAGGCTTATGTCTTTTTTGTCTTACAAAAGTTTTAAGTAATTCAATATAATTGGCAATATAGCCTCTTTTTGTATGAAACAATTTTTATTGATTTTGTCAGAAAAAGTATAAACCGTACAGTGCAAACGATCTCGGGCAGCTTCAGAGTAGCAACTGCCTACATACTGTTTAAAAAAAATGTATTTATACATTGCCATCAAATACAAACCGCAATAGGCACTCCAGCTGAGGAATGATTCATGGGATCAGATAAGATATGAGTCCACGTTTGTATTCACAGATGCATTTGTCATATCGTTAACTTTGTGAGTCCGAAAAAGATAAAATGTCCCATTATCCATCCACGTAGCAGACTCCTAACGGGGAAGAACAGTAAAGAAAGCGGGGCAGAGGGCAGAGGGGAGAGGGAGAAGAGGGTCTCTCTGGCCACGGCTGATGATGAGCACATGCAAGGCCTTCACAAATCCTCCCTCCTCGTTCTACCTGCGCATTTGTAGCAGCCAGGTTGTCAGCTCGATTGAGAGGGTGGGCTCCAAGATAGCTCGGCAACGGTTCCCATATATTTTTGGGGCGATCCTCCTCGGGCATTAGCTCCCAAAATTCAGATAGGTCATTATGGCAGAATGCGGAGTCTTTCAGCCATTTATTCACATGCGATTTGCGCTTGCGGCTCCAGCCGATTGCCACCCGCCTTGTCGGCAACAACAACAGCATGGCTGCCAGCTTCCTTTACTCTGCCGGCACACTTCGTATATATCCCAGTAGGGCAGCCAGCGGGGAGCTCCCAAGTCTGTAGCTTACCGTTCTTCCAACACGTCAAAGACGCATCCCCAAGACTCTACCACATCCAGGCACTTCCAAGACATCCAGCAGCGCACACACCCCGCTCTGTTCAGCCATACAGGGGTCCTAGACAAGCAGTTCTTCCGCCTCCAGTTCTTACTTCTTTGTTAAGGTTATTGACCAGATGTGACCTCCAGAGTCGCTAATCTCCTGATTAACCCCAGCAAAGCCATATTTTTAACAAAGTACCGTTTCAAGCATTGATTGGCTTTAGTAATTGAAAATGATATGAAGTTAGTTGTGCCTTTTTTATGGAAGTCCCATGGGCACCCAGTTATGTCCCCTCACGCACACGAGCAACAACCTGTCGGCTTAAAATGAGCATTGGTACGCCTGAGCAGTCTGGCTTCAATGTGGTAACTAGAGACATTCACATATGCAGTTTGCATACACTAGCACATTATAGCCAGGCGTATTGGTTTTACCAATGCTTGATTTCAAATTGCAGATCGTTTTTGGGAACAGTTTAGTTTGATAGCAATCGCGCAGCAAAATAGTTTAGCAAAACGGTGCAACTTTAGTCCTTTTTTGTGTAAGTAAATTGGTTTTGGGTACATTAACTGATTTCACAGTAAAATCAACAAACCTACTTTCATTCTTCTACATGTATTTTCTTAGAATAAATAAGCTTTCTGGCAGCTTTATAAATAGCTCCACATTGTTTTTACTTTGCCAACGTGTGCGCGTTTTTATTTTGCAGCCACTGTAGTTAAAGCACTTGCTCTATCACTCCAAGCACTCACCCTTTCAGGAAAGGCTTTGTCTAGATGAAACATTTACACAATTTTTAATGGCTTGCATATGATGATGCATAACCTGCCTCAGCAACAGAGAATTAACCTTCATGCCTGTGACCGTAAACTGTAGCCAAATGGGGTGCGCTGCAGGGGCAGAGTCTTCTTGTCATGTGGACTGTATGAAATGTAGACTTGTTGTCCTTCACTTCAAAACAGTATGTGTCGCACCTCTGTCCAAGTCTCCGTTTTTATCAGTGACTGCTGATAATTATACCCGGAGCCGGGGGCATACACACACACATTTACACACACGTGCATACACCCAGCGCAGGTGTATCAAGGGTAGATGGAAGTTCAGCCGGTTGTTGATATAGGATGGTCCTTGGTCATGGAGAGCTTTGTAGGTGTGTGTGAGCATCTTTAACTGGTGTCTTTTCTGGTTAGGGAGCCATAGGAGAATTCTGAGTTGAGGAGAGATGTGGGTCTGTTTGTGAAGCTCCAGCATGAGTCCGGCTGCAGCGTTCTGTATAGTGTTGGGTCTTCTGAGGAGCTGGGTGGGGATTTCAGCGTTGATAGCATTGCCATAGTCAAGGCGGCTGATGACGAGGGCTTGTGTGATGGTCTTTCTTGTGTTTACTAGGATCCATCAGAAGATTCTGCGGAGTATGCACAGAGTCTGGAAGCGGGAGAAAGCGACTGTGTTGATTTGTCATTTCATTGTCAGTTGGCTGTTGAGTATTATGCCGATGTTGCATGCGTGGTCAGTCGGTGTGGGTGAAGGACCAAGTTTTTCCGGCCACCAGCTGTGGTCCCATGCAGGTGTTCTTCCCGAAGATGAGTACCTCTATTTTGTCGGAGCAGAGTTTGAGGCAGCTGTCTCTCATCAGTGAGCTATGTTGGTCATGGCGTTGTGGAAATTCGTTCTGGTGTTGGAGGGGTCCTCGGTGAGTGCGAGGAAGAGCTGGTCGTCATCTGCATAGGAGATTATGTTGAGTCCGTGGGCTCTAACAATGTCTACGAGAAAGGGGTCATGTAGATGTTGAACAGGGTGAGGCTGAAGGATGATCCTTTGGGCACACCGCATATGATGTCCTTGGGAGCGGAGGTGAAGGGAGGTAGGCGAATGCTCTGTGTGCGTCCTGAGAGGAATGAGATGATCCACTTGAGGGCATGTTGCTG
The DNA here is from genome assembly GCF_964263255.1 of Lissotriton vulgaris. Classification (NCBI taxonomy): domain Eukaryota; kingdom Metazoa; phylum Chordata; class Amphibia; order Caudata; family Salamandridae; genus Lissotriton; species Lissotriton vulgaris. The sequence goes on along the minus strand of NW_028243429.1, from coordinate 49,526 downwards.
AATGTCGATGTTGAGAACTCTGTCGATGAGGATGTGGTGGGAGTTGGTGTCGAACGCTGCGTAGAGGTCGAGAGGAATCGGGGCCACTGTTTCTCCTCGGTTGAAGGAGAATTCTGATGTCCTCTTTTGTGTTGATCAAAATCATCCTGATTGTGAGACGTTAAGTAGGTGGTTTCATTCAAGGTAGTTAAGGTTGATTACAATGGCAGGGAGACCGCTACCGACAGGCTGTCAGTGGCGGTCTCCCCGCCATTGTAACCAACTTTACCGCCCACTATATTATGATGGCGGGCGGACGTGTGGCGGTTGTAAAGACTGCTTGTAATCAAAGGGGAAAGGATCACTTGTCCTGAACAACCTTAGGTCTGCAGGATGGTTTTCGGGGGGAATTCTGTCCCAAATAAAAAGACCCTCATGCACGTGATGGGTATGGTGTTGTCTCAGAGCGGTATATCTTGGTTCTCCGCTTCTATTTCACGTGTGTGCATAATCATCAGGTCTACTTAGGTTATGCAGCCTCCACCAGGAGGATTTTACCCAAAGGTTGGTGCAGTAGTGAGCCAGAGATAAAAAGACCAGAGATCAGAAGGGCAAAGCTTTAATAGGTCTGATTTCGGGTCTGGTAAACTCAACTTTTGTGCATCCGTTTGTACTTGTTTAGGAGTTACAGTTGCACTTTGAGTGATGAAGGAATTAAAAGGTTGGTCGACATGTTTCTGCCTCGGTTGCCTTGCTAATAGGACTTACGGGCATTCTTCAGGACCGTGAAATAACGTGCAAAATATCATACAGTGTAATAAGTGAAAAGAAAAGGTTATTGACCTGTTTCTAAGTCTTGGAGGTCTTATGGTACCTGTAATGAGTAAACACATAATTGTAACGCACACACACCGGGTCGGGGGATAGGGAGGGAAAGACACACACCCACAGCGATTTGCGCTGTCATTTTCACAATAAACAACTAAAAAATGGCAATACTTCATAGACCGTTCGTGTCCATTCGAGTGTCAACTCTCATAACCTCTCCATGCTCAGGCACCGTCCTATAGCATGCTGGTAGAGGGGCAGTGCAGGACTATCTTTGTATCGTGAATATATTCGTTTGTGGATTCACGTGACTATAATGGTCGTGAGTTTGTCTGTAGTTATCAGGGCGGGTGAATGAGTCTACTGACACATATTCGTGGCATGCAAGTCATACTCTGCGGCTTGGTGAACTGGGGGCGCCGTGATCGTAGCGGCGCCATGTGGCATGCAAATGTCATTTACGCTAGCAGTTACCTCGCGCATTGCTAATGCACACTTCCTTCAGCCGGTAAGAATATTGGAGCGGGCTAAAGGCGGGAATTAAACAAAAGTAAGCATTAAGGTTAAGGTTAGAGCGGTTGGATGGTACTTGCGGTTTTTGTGGACCGGGTGAGGCTATGCTCCTGGTGGGTTTCGATGTTGAAAGCCTATATACTAGCCTCCCCCAAGAGAAGACCATGGCAACCCTTGAAGATACTCTGTTTAACATTACATGGCCACACAAAACCCCCAGGCACTTCGTTCTAGAGTGTTGCCGCTTGGCCCTAATGGAAAATTTTTTCCAATACAGAGAGACACTATACCTACAGTGCCATGGGACATCGATGGGCAGTACCTTTGCCCCGAGTGTGGCAGGGCTGTACGTGAGCTCCTTCGAGGAGACTCACATTCTGAATGCAAGCAACAATCCCTACCATCACTGTATACGTTTTTGGAAACGATACATTGATGATATCTTTGTAATCTGGGAAGGAGACCACCAGACGCTAACATCATTTCACACCTGGCTGAATCAAAAGGACGAATGCTTACAGTTCACCCACTGTGCCAACAATAGGAGCATTGACTTCCTGGATATAACTGTCTATGCTGCAGAAAACACCCTCCACACCCGAACATTTTTCAAAACGACTGCAAAGAACAGCCTGTTATCTTATAACAGCTTCCATCCCCGCCCGCTACGAGAGAACTTACCTTACAGCCAGTTCCTCAGGCTTCGGCGCAATTGCAGCAACCCTAGAGAATATAAAGAACAAGCGAGTGACCTCTGCAAAAAATTAGAAAAGAGAGACTACCCAAAAAAGATCATCAACAAGTGTGAAAAACGTGCAAAAAACCAGAACAGAGAAGCCCTCCTAGAGATTACTCCAAGAGAACCTGTGGAAGAAGTACTCACATGCGTCACCACGTACAGCCCAATGACTAACAATCTTAAGAAAATAATCAATCAGAATTGGCGCATATTGACATCAGGCGACCTTACTTGGCAAAAACCACGATTTGCAAATAAAAGGAGCAGGAACCTGAAAGATATCTTGGTCCATACAAGACCTCCCCCAAAAAGACTGAGAGAAAATCTCAACCCATGGGGAAATCCACAAGTAAAAGGACACTATCCATGTGGCTCATGCTCAGTTTGCAGCCTAACAACAGCAACAAAAGAACTGCAACTCCTGCCAGATTTCAGATGGACCCTGAACAGTCACACGAACTGCAATACCACACACGTGATCTACATGATTACATGCCCGTGCAAGATGAATTATATTGGGATGACGTGCAGGAAAGCAAAACAGAGACTCTGCGAGCATAAGAGCAACGTGAAGTGCAAAAAGAGCACCACAAAGATGGCCACCCATTACTTGGAAAAGGGCCACACTACACTTGATTTACAATGGGTGATCTTGGAAACTCTCCAAAACAAAGACCACAATGCAGAACGAATCCTCTTTGAGAAGGAGCAGAGGTGGGTCCATAGACTGAAGACAGACACAGAGGGGCTGAATGACAACATACCCTGGCTCTCAGTGGCAAGAAAATAGAGGTCGTACCGTGCACCCTATGAATGAGCAAAACCAACCCAATGAAAGCTATCCAAGAATTCCATTCATATATCCATTCATTACTACTAGCAGAATGATAAGAGCAATCTACCCGTGGTTAATATCTATGAATACTGAAGGTCCAATAGAATAATACAAAGAGCGATAGTACTATTGCAAGAATAACCTCGCCCTCCATCCCCTCCTTCGAAATATCACCTGTGAAAAAACAAATAAGAAATCACAGCGTCACCAAAAAAGACACTACTTGTCAGATAACATCACAAGCTGTGCAAGTAGTCCATCAACCCTCTTTTATAATTCATTGATTCGTGTAACTTTCTTGGACATTAGCGGTATGATAAGAGCACACTACCCGTGTTTCATATTAGTAAACACCGATGGTCCAATAGGATCACACAAAGAACTTCGGCACCGCCCACAAGGCGGCTCAAGAAAAGCGACCCGGAAGAGACAGGAACCACTTCCGGTTCGGTAAGAGCAGAGCAGCGCGCGCAATAGCGAGCTGAGGACGAGGCGAAACAGGTAGCAAGAAGATTTCCCTCACCCGGTCCACAAAAACCGCAAGTACCATCCAACCGCTCTAACCTTAACCTTAATGCTTACTTTTGTTTAATTCCCGCCTTTAGCCCGCTCCAATATTCTTACCGGCTGAAGGAAGTGTGCATTAGCAATGCGCGAGGTAACTGCTAGCGTAAATGACATTTGCATGCCACATGGCGCCGCTACGATCACGGCGCCCCCAGTTCACCAAGCCGCAGAGTATGACTTGCATGCCACGAATATGTGTCAGTAGACTCATTCACCCGCCCTGATAACTACAGACAAACTCACGACCATTATAGTCACGTGAATCCACAAACGAATATATTCACGATACAAAGATAGTCCTGCACTGCCCCTCTACCAGCATGCTATAGGACGGTGCCTGAGCATGGAGAGGTTATGAGAGTTGACACTCGAATGGACACGAACGGTCTATGAAGTATTGCCATTTTTTAGTTGTTTATTGTGAAAATGACAGCGCAAATCGCTGTGGGTGTGTGTCTTTCCCTCCCTATCCCCCGACCCGGTGTGTGTGCGTTACAATTATGTGTTTACTCATTACAGGTACCATAAGACCTCCAAGACTTAGAAACAGGTCAATAACCTTTTCTTTTCACTTATTACACTGTATGATATTTTGCACGTTATTTCACGGTCCTGAAGAATGCCCGTAAGTCCTATTAGCAAGGCAACCGAGGCAGAAACATGTCGACCAACCTTTTAATTCCTTCATCACTCAAAGTGCAACTGTAACTCCTAAACAAGTACAAACGGATGCACAAAAGTTGAGTTTACCAGACCCGAAATCAGACCTATTAAAGCTTTGCCCTTCTGATCTCTGGTCTTTTTATCTCTGGCTCACTACTGCACCAACCTTTGGGTAAAATCCTCCTGGTGGAGGCTGCATAACCTAAGTAGACCTGATGATTATGCACACACGTGAAATAGAAGCGGAGAACCAAGATATACCGCTCTGAGACAACACCATACCCATCACGTGCATGAGGGTCTTTTTATTTGGGACAGAATTCCCCCCGAAAACCATCCTGCAGACCTAAGGTTGTTCAGGACAAGTGATCCTTTCCCCTTTGATTACAAGTTATCTATTGGAAAATGAATGGATCAATATTCCATCTCCCTCACCTCTGATTAGAAGGTTGTAAAGACTGACCACCACGCATCCCACAGGCTTCTTGAGCCTGCGGGTGGGGTGGAGGGTTGTCGTAGTCCCTACAATGCTGGCAGTGCCTACCAGGCACTGCCATAGGGATTATAATGTCCCTTTCCGCCAGCCCTTTCATGGCGGGTTAAACTTCTGCTTGCTTACACCCCAGGTTCAGTGTTGGGGACCTGGAGGAGACGGACAGTGGATATATATTTATTTCATTATTATCCGTTGTAGAGCTTAATACCCTTATTGACTATATCCTGTCAACACTAACATGTCAGTTATCCTTCCTCTTGCTATGTACTCTGATAATGTACCATCATGTATAATCAGGAAGGGAAGAACCAGGAGGATATGACATTCTGATAATATGCAGCCAGTGATGCAACACTATTTGCTTTATAGAGACAAGGTTGGAACACTATGGGATTCTGTAAGGACAACATTTCATGATGATGCCATGTAGGCGAAGGGAATATTGACTGTTATTGACCGTTTATTGCTTTTGTTAGGTGTATATTTTTTCTTTGCATGATTTTTGTAATTCCTATTTCCTATTTCTCATACCTTCTTTAGTCAATTAACATTTTTTGTATTTTAGTTTATCCTACCTTAAGATTATTACACTATCTTAATGTCTATTATTCAAGCATTAACATTTTGTTTATTAATTGTACTAGCGCCTAACTACTTCATCTGCCATGATGCAACCTGAGTGCTTAATACTGTCTGTTCAGACCAACATGTGCTAGACATGTGATTTGTTAAGTTGCTATGGCACTATCAATGTGTGACGATTATGACCAGCACTCCTTACTGGACTTTTAGTATGTCCTCAGAAGAGTCTCTTTTTATTCTCTTTTTATTTGATTTACTTTTACAATAATGAATTTAACCCTGTCCCCAATGGGAATTTTATTAAGCTCTTTGACTTTATTTCCCATCTTGACTCCCAGCAAGAATCATCCAAAATTACTGGCATCCTTTTGGGGGTGACTTTAATGCGAAATTAACAGATTTAGCACGTAGCCCAGGGTCTTACAATCCTAGCTCCACCTGCTGCAGGGGCGTAGAATTGGCTATGTTTCGGAGTACGCATAACTTCACCAATGCCATGGACATCGTGGGTGCAACACACGCAAACAATGATCCTGTGCCAACATTTAGAGGAAGGGGGCGTTTTTCCACTATAGATTTTGTCTTTTTATCTCCCCTTCTCGCAGACCGTTTATTGGAAGCAGAAGTTCTCGCCACGAGTCAAGGGAACCATAACCTAATTAAAATAGGGTTGAGATTAGCCCCCCGGCCTATGTTCTTCTCTGAATGTAGGGCCAGTAATTTAACACCATCTACCGACAATTTGAGATTGATATAGAGGGGCATTGACAATAATGAACTGTTTCAGACAGTGGCAAAGGATAATATGCACCTCATAAATTCATGCCTATCAGCCCAAGACCCATTACCTGAAGCTGTCCATGATTTTAATAAACTTTGCCTAGCTATCAAAACCCTATTTTCAAACCCAATTTCCCTTGTGAATCACGTTCCCAGATGGTTCGATCATGAGTGCTCTGAGGCAAATAAACAATTAACCAGAGCCCTATCATCTAACCCAAGGTGTAATCTTGAAGTGAAATCGGCCAGGCTGAGGTATAAACCCCCTCACCTCTCCCACTCCACTGCTTCAGGCCCCCACTATTTGCTCAGGACATTGCTTGTTTGGTGATCGCAATCACTTGTTATCTTCATAATTTCCTCTGTCGCTTTTTATCTCTCTTCCTCATGGTTCTCTCGCTCTTTCGTTTCCTCCCTATTCACTTCTCCTTTCTCTCGTCTCCTTCTCGCGGCCTCTCTTGTCTTTCGCTTGCTGTCCTTCTTTGCTCTATCCATTTGATTCTTTCCCTCCTCTTGTTTTGTCTCTACCGCCACTATTTCCATCTATTTCTCCTTCCTCTCCTCCCCCGCCTGTTATTTTCATTATTGTTATGAGCTCCGTGAAGTCGCACCTATGAACGAGCGATTTTAAACACTCCTCATCTCCAGTGAAACCCAAGGGCGTGCAACGGTATGCTTACTCGCCCCTCTCGTTCAGTTGTGTCATCGTTTTTCACTATAAACACCCCTAATAAACCTTTATTTATTTATTTTCTCTTTCTTTACTTTGTGCCACGTTTCTTTTCACTTTAGAGGCGCTGTAAAGGCGTGTGCCGCGATTATAGCAAAATAACATAAATAGTTGTATTTTCTATTTCTTTACTTTTGAGTAAAGTTAAAAAGACCAGAACACAGACATCGAAATTAAGGAGTTCGCATAAAATGTCATTCTTCTCTGTTCATGCCACAACAGGACGCTAGGAAAGCACTTTGTGGTTAGTAAAGATGACTTAGCAGGAAAAACACAGAAACTAACTGTTGTAATGAGTTTGTTACATTTTTTATTTGTGTTTTTTCAAGACGTAGACTCATCGAAAAATTCCCGCTCTCTTCCCTCTATCTTCCTTACCCCACCCCCTTTCTTCATCTCTGTTCCAAGCTTCCTGCGTCGTGCGGCCAATGCTCGTTTTACTTCATTTGGGTCCTAATCCTGCATTCTCTGCACCACATCAGAACATTTTTTGCCTCTTTTTAAGGCTTCAACAGGCCGATCCAAAGTTAATTGCGAGCTGGTTTCTGTGCAGACAATTTGATTTCAGAAGACACCGCACTCCTGTGCCATTCTAAGGCATGGACTCGGCAGGCAGGAGAGTTACAAAGCACAGCACCCCTGGGAGCTAGGGTCAATATGCATGTGAGAGCACCGAGGAGCAGCGAGGAAGGGGTCTTAATTGCTTCAATCAAATGAAATGGGGATGCCATTGCTCCCCTCCCTCCTCCCAGGCCTTAGGCTAAAGAGAACTTCCTCAACTCTGACAGTTAGGAGACCCCGTAACCATTTTTCCTCTCTCAAATGCTGCCCTGTGTCGGAAGTTAACAAATCACATCATTATTTGAACCTTTTACAGGTCCGGTTAGAAATGATTTCACTGTCAAATTATAGAAAGGTTCAATGTTGTGCCCTGGCAAAAACCACTCCTAAGTGCATTCGTCTCTTAAGAACAATTTATAAGCTTTCGGGACAATTGCAGTTTCCCTAGGCTGGGGTGAATTACGGTTTATGTGTCTGATGATCAGGCTGTTGCTTTGTACTTTAAAACCATAGTTATGATTTTTTTCTAAACTGCAGTCATTTGTAATTGCTATAAATAATAGGCTTAGTGCTACCTAACTTACTGGTACTCACTTTATCAACCTTGAAAGCGCGGAAGGCTGAGTTGGCCTCGGCAAGATTCAGACTTGAGAACTGCATGTCACCACAGATTCCGTCATCTTTTAACTCAAGACATTTTGTCCTCTACGAACTCGGGTAGCACACATATAGAATGTTTAAAATTACGTGTAAGCAAAATTTGTGTAATTTGTTTTTGCGCAATTAAGTGAAATTGCAGCAAATGATTGCAAAAATAAGAGTAATTATGCAAATTTATAATTGTATACCAAGTTGTAGCACAAAATGCGTACTTGAGTACATTTTTACATTTTAGGATAAAGTGCAAAAAACACCCGAGCAACAGCTGATCGCATTCTGTTGATCCTTGGCTACCACAATAAACATTTACCACGAAGGGCGCATTTGCAGCAAATTTTTACCATGAATGATGCGTAATTAAGCACAGTGTAATTTCAGGCATAATGTGAAATTCACAAAATTGCCTGAATTACACCTCTGTGATTTTAAATTTCACGGAATCCTACTTAAAGTCAGTAAGTTCAGCAGCTTTTTAGGTCGAGCAGCGTCTGCTCGAGACCTATTGTTGCCCGTATTTGGGAATGTAGACACGAGAGGGGCACGAGCGCAGATTTCATCTCGTGGGCTCGCACGGCGCCGTGCCCATCCCGTGCCTCATAATCCCGCATGCGCACATACACAGCCACACGTATATATACACACTACACGCACACACACTGCATACACACACGCACCCCCCCCGTCGCCGCTGCACTTACACACACACTAGCGCACCTACACACACACACAGACCCCCCCCACACACACACCTGCGCACCTACACGCACGCACACATAGAGACCCCCTCCCCCGCCATCGCACACATACACAAGCTCACCCCCCTCCCCCCTACAACTAAGCCCCACTTACCGCCATTCGGGACTTCTGTAGCATGGGAGCCCCGCTCTCAGGCACTCCGTGGGCGCGTGCGCGCGACTTCCGAAGACGGAAGTCCCGCCCAAAGGAACTGGCTCTTCTGTACAGCACTGGCTCTTCGGATACGGGAATTTCACATCGAAAATATATTCATATCAGGAAAGAAATGTCTCGGCAGAACTCAGAAACGGTGAATAATGTGCTCGGAGAGAAAGAAGGTTGACGGAGGACTGCCAAGGTGCTGTAGATGTATTCATGCAATGAAAGTCGTGAGTTTTGTGAATGTGATCTGTGACATTTCACTTAAAAGTGATTTGCCGGGAACTAACTCTCAGTAACAGTTTACAAAACGATGACTGTCTTTCTGTTTTGAAGATGTGTTTACGTGGCTGGGGAGCATGTTAAATTTAGAATTAAGAAGCAGCATAAACAAATTGAGTGCACAACTGGAATTATGGCTGTGAATGAGGCTGCCTTAACCTACGTAGGCTTCGGAAACGGGAGCGCCTGCGAGCAAGGAAGCCTGCTCTTCTCCAGTCGCCCTCTTCTTTTCTGTGAACAAAACTCACGGGCACAGAGTCCATGGACTCAGTTTTCCCCAGAAGACATTTTGCCCCGGTCGTGCAAATGTTGTGACCCACGGTCTGTATTCTGTAGCCACGTAGGTCTCAGTTTTTAATTCCGGACATCCTTGGTGTCTTGTTGACCATGCCCCCTGAGTGAAAACACGAATGCTGTCGCGCCTCCTCCAGTTCAGAACATATTCCGTTTCCCGCCCCTCCATTTCATATTACACATGGTGCCCAGCCAGGTCTTCCCACTGCCCTTTTAAAGCGCAGACGCGCCCTGTCACCTTTCCTACAATTCAGTCCACGCCTGTTGGTCTGCCCCACCAATTCAAAACGTGAGCTGCCCTGTGGCTTCTTTGTAAAACGGACCTGGGGCATTTCTCCACTAGTTGAAAACATACTCGTCTGGTGCCCCCCCCCCTTAAGACCCAGTTCACACCGTACTGGTGGACTGCCCCCGCTGGGGTTAGGAAGAGGGTCGATAGAGTGGGGTCGGGGTCTGTAAAATGTTATCTATGTATGTTTTTATTGTTTTTAAGACTTTTTTCTAAATATAAATAAACCCATCCCATGTGTGTATTGCCTCCTCTGTTGATTGCCATCAACACTCAGCACCACAACAGCATCACTCAGCACCACAACAGCACTGTCCTTGCTTGCTACCAACAAGCATTGCCATAGCCAATATGACTCTCATTAGGAAAGTGTAAGCTATTGACTTTAAGAATAACAATGCTATTAAATTATATATTTTCAAAGCCAACACATATTTAAAAAAATGTCATTTACAATACCAATAGCTCACACTTTTCTAATGCAAGACCTATTGCATTGCAAATGCTTGTTTTAAATAGTGTGTCTGATATGATCGTGATAGTGGACACTGATTCTCCAGGGACCCTGGTTTAAACTTCTCAAACAGGATCGCCACCTTTTTCTTCCGTCCCTCCAGATAAGGATTGAGTACAAGCGATAACATGTTAACAGACAGTACTAATCTTTTTCTAAAATCAGCTTCATCTCGACTGTAGCCTGAATCAAAATTATCCTGTGTATCTGCCAACATGGCTTTCTGTAAGTTTTGACACACACATGCAAACTTGCCAATTCTTCTGCACTTACGCAGGCATTACCAACTGCCGGACAATTATTGGAACTGGCAACGTGAGATTTAGATCCTCATTGGAAACATGTTAAATTTTTGTCCTATTTTTTAAACTCTACCTTAGTATTTGAAGAAGGTTTGGTTTTATGAGATTGTATTCACACTTTCTGCTAAATACACTTTGGATTTACTAAACTCCTTGGATGCTAGAACAGATCTCTCTATGCCTCTAGCTATTTCCAATGTTTCACACCACCGCGTCCAACACCACCACGTCCAACACCACCACATCCAACACCACCTGGTCCAACACCACCACATCCAACACCACCACATCCAACACCACCACGTCCACAATCGCCACCTCCAACACCACAACATCCACCACATCATCCACCACCACTACATCCACCACCACCATGTCCACCACCACCACCACACCCACCTCCACCATACCCACCTCCACCACGTCCACCATCACCACCCTCATGTCCACTACCACCACATCCACCACCACCACATCCACCACCACCACATCCACCACCACCACCACTACGTCCACCACCACTACGTCCACCACCACTACGTCCACCACCACCACGTCCACCACCACCACGTCCACCACCACCACGTCCACCACCACCATGTCCACCACACCCACCTCTTCCACCACCACGTCCCCCACCACCACGTTTTCCACCACCACTTCCACCACCACTACCACTACCACATCCACCACCACTACTACCACCACCACGTCCACCACCACCATGTCCATCACATCCACTACCATGTCCACCACCACCAGGTCCACCACATCCACCACCACCACCCGAGCCACCACCACATCCACCACAAGGCCACTTCCACTTCCGCCACCACCACCACATCCACGTCCACCACCAAGTCCACCACCACCCCGTCCACCACCACGACCACCACGTCCACCACCACCCCGTCCACCACCACCACGTCCACCACCACGACCACCACGTCCACCACCACCACATCCACCACCACACCCACCACCACACCCATCACCACCTCCACCTCCACCACCACGTCCACCACATCCACCACCACCCCGTCCTCCACCACCACCCCGTCCTCCACCACCACCACCACCTCCACCACCACGTCCACCACATCCACCACCACCCCGTCCTCCACCACCACCCCGTCCTCCACCACCACCACGTCCACCACGTCCACCACCCGCTCCACCACCACCACGTCCATGTCCACCACCACATCCACCACCACATCCACCACCACACCCATCAACACCTCCACCACAACCACCTCCACATCCACTACCACTACGTCCACCACCACCACCATGTCCACCACCACCACATCCTCCACCACCACCACGTCCACCACCACGTCCACCACCACGTCCACCACCACGTCCACCACCACCACCCCGTCCACCACCACCCCGTCCACCACCACCCCGTCCACCACCACCCCGTCCACCCCCACCACGTCCACCCCCACCACGTCCACCACCACGTCCACCACGAGGCTACCTCACTCTATCTATCTATCACCCTCATTATCTATCTGTTGCCCTCAATCTATCTGTCGCCCTCAATCTATCTGTCGCCCTCAATCTATCTGTCGCCCTCAATCTATCTGTCGCCCTCACTCTATCTGTCGCCCTCACTCTATCTGTCGCCCTCAATCTATCTGTCGCCCTCAATCTATCTGTCGCCCTCACTCTATCTGTCGCCCTCACTCTATCTGTCGCCCTCACTCTATCTGTCGCCCTCAATCTATCTGTCGCCCTCAATCTATCTGTCGCCCTCAATCTATCTGTCGCCCTCAATCTATCTGTCGCCCTCAATCTATCTGTCGCCCTCAATCTATCTGTCGCCCTCAATCTATCTGTCGCCCTCACTCTATCTATCTATCGCCCTCACTCTATCTATCTATCGCCCTCACTCTATCTATCTATCGCCCTCACTCTATTGCCCTCACTTCTATCTATCTATCTATCTATCTATCTATCTATCTATCTATCTATCTATCTACCCTCACTGTGTCTATCTATCGGCCCTCACTCGGTCTATCTATCGGCCCTCAATCGGCCCTCACTCTGTCTATCTATCGGCCCTCACTCTGTCTATCTATCGGCCCTCACTCTGTCTATCTATCGGCCCTCACTCTGTCTGTCGCCCTCACTCTGTCTGTCGCCCTCACTCTGTCTATCTATCTATCCATCTATCGCCCTCCCTCTGTCTATCGCCCTCCCTCTGTCTATCGCCCTCCCTCTATCGCCCTTCCTCTGTCTATCGCCCTCCCTCTGTCTATCGCCCTCCCTCTATCGCCCTTCCTCTATCTATCTATCGCATCACCACGGCATCACTCAGCACCACCACAGCATCACTAAGGGGCACCACGACATCACTATGCGTTACCACAGCATCACTGAACGCCACCACTCGTCGCCACCACATCACTCAGTGCCACCACAGCATCAATCTGTGCAACCATTCAACAACTGGTTCAAATATGTTCTCTCAATGTTTCAAGCTTTATTACAAATGTCACAAAAAGATGTTAATATTTCACTTCTGTTCTTGGATTTTTGTCACAATAAAATACACTGAACATAATCTTCGCAAAAGTAATTTTTTCCTTAGGAGAGCAGGCAGTTGATTCTGTTAGCGCTTCATATCTTCATGTTATGTATTATGTTTCCATTATTTAGTTAAATATTCTTTTCTCCTTTTACAATCTTCTTAAAATTCTAGGTGATTTAAAGACCAATTACATTTTAAATCAAGCATTGGCAACGCCAATCGGTCTAGCCCTGGAAACTGGTGTGATTTTTTTTTTTTTATAATCTTTTATTTTTATTGCAAGCATACATAACTTAAAAAGAACAACAAACAAGCATTTGCTATGCAATAGGTCTCGCATTTACCCAAGTTTAAGCTATTGGCATTGTAAATGACAATGCCTTTTATTTAGGTTTTAGAAACGAAAACATAAATAAAAGGCTTTGTTATTTGCAATGTCTCGCATTTGCGAGAGTTTAGCCTATTGGCATTGTAATTGACAATGCCTTTTTTTAACCTTTTTAAAAACCAAAACATAAATAAAAGGCAGTGCCATTTACAATGCCAATGGCTCAAACTCTAATAACTGCGAGACCTATTGCATTGCAAATGCTTGTTTTTTGTCCCGATCTTTAAAAAAGGGGATGGTTCCCAACTAAGTTGTTATAGACCTATTTCCTATCTCCCTAATTGACAATACCTTAAAAATCTTGGGTAACGTCCTATATAACATGATACTAGAGTGGTCTGAGGAAAATTGTATTTTAGATCCCCGTCAACTGGGTTTTCGAAGTAAGGTTGGCACCAACGAACAATGCCTAAATCTTAATCTAATTATGGGCAAATACACCATTGTGCAGGCCTCACCAATCTATCTTGCCTTTATGGATTTGACCTCTGCTTTTGACCTTGTCAACAGGTCAAAGCTGTGGTCTATACTTTTGGCCTATGGATTGGATGAGTCCTTGGTGCACTTTTTGGCGCACCTTCATAAAGATCTTAAAGCCCGGGTCAGGATAGGCTGCGGGGGCGAGGTCACTGAAGCCATTCAGGTAGGTAGGGGGTCAGACAGGGCTGTGTTCTGCCCCCCTCCTTTTTATCATCTACATTAATGGACTGAATAAAACACTTAAATTATTGACCCAAGACGTTCCAAAAATGAATGAAAAAACACTCCCCGCACTACTGTATGCGGATGATGTAGTCCTTATGGGCAGCACTACGAATTTCTTACATACTCTAGTGCAGGACTTTAACTATATATACAGCCTGGACTTGTGTACTAATTTTAAAAAGTCTTTTATAATGTCTTGTGGCCCTAGGAAACGTCAACTCTGCTTTAGATCTGTGGGTAATCAGAAGTTGACGAGCACCAGCACCTTTTATTACCTTGGAGTGGTCTTTGCTGCGAACGGCTCCTGGACTGAGCATATGGCTCACTCCAGGAACAAGTTCTCAAAGGCCACCAACTCGATTCTCGGTCTTCCACGTCCAAAAAAACCTGGTGCCATTTCAGCTATTCTAAAAAATGTTAAATCTCAATGTGTGCCAACAGCCACTTATGCGCGTAAGTTTGGGGTATGGCTAAGACTTCCTGCATTCAACAGGAAGAGAATAGATTCTGCAGGAAGCTACTAGGCATCCCAATCTCCACACCTCAATACACTTGCCATAGGGAACTTAACATAAATGTTATTGAAGATTTTATTAGGGCCCGCCCTGCCACTTTTGGTTATCCGTTTCAAAAAACCCGGCCGCATCCCTTACGAGAGAGATCATCAGTGATTGTATAGAATGTGTAAAAGGGAAGGACATACCATGGCTGCCAGGGGTGTAGCAGGGCCTACACAGTGTTAACAATGGAAGCATTTTTACAAATCCTAGCACAGCAGTGACCATGAATGTAAAGGAGCTTAGTAGTGAACGCTATTCGCTATACAGAGCGGAACGTTTTGCAAAGGTATCTAAATAAATTCCTTGTCCATAGATATATGGCTATCGAACACCCTGGGGTGTACGTTGGCTAACTTCCTCTCTCTGTCTATGAGCCATTGGGAGAGGAGCCTTTTGTTCCGCCTAAGGGCAGGCACTATTAAATTTGCATTATGTTTTCCCCTTGGTCACCACTCTGGCCTTGATCACTTACCCTGCTCGTGCTATGGTCAGAGTTGCCAATCTATATTGCACTTTTTTTGTAGTAAATACTATTTAAACTGCATTAAGTGGCTTTTAACCCCATATTTTGAAAGGTTCACACCCATCAGTTTGGAAAATACTTTTTTTAGTTTACTTATCTTGGATGATGAGGAGCTGGTTTTTCGCAAAGGTACTTTCTTGAGAATTGATGTTCGAGCACGTCAGATGATGTCTAATCTTTGAGCTTTTCCACTATTTATTTATGAATTTTTGCATGATTTTAAAAGATTATTGTAAATCGTATGTTGCTAATGGATTTTATTATGACTCTCATCTGTATATCTTTAATTTGTTTGTTGCTGTGCTTTTATGGATACAACGTTATCCGAACAAAGTGCCTTTGAACCTTGTATGTCCCCATTATATTTTCAAGGACAGAAGAAATGCAACTTGAATGATTGGCACCAGAAGTTCTAAAAATATGAGTGGCCAGCTATATTCTTCTCCTACCATAGGTGGTGGAAATGTAATAATTATGTAACATGTCCACTACCAAAATGTTGATATGATATTATTTCTTTACACCATAATTCCTTTGCAGACTAGTCCTGCCCTTTTAACTCCTTGCATGCCCATGACCGCTTCCGGCAGTCATGCGTTACAGTGGGCGTGTGCGCACGACGGACTGTAGCCGTCCGAATCCCGCTCGCCGTTTATTTCTCCCGCACCGCCGGGGAAATAAAACCGCATCCAAAGAGTTAAGCTTCCTTCCAGAAACGTTGTTGTTTCCAAACTTAAGAAATGTGTGGGACCTACAAAAACGTTTAATGCCCTCATACTGGAAACATGATTCAGCAACTCAAATCCTGAGTAGCACACTCCTTCGTTTGTTAAATGCTGAATACTAAATAGTTAGAGCTAATGCAAATGATTAATCTAAATTAACCATGTCTAGTAACAGTCATCATTTTTTTATTTTTTAACCCCAGGAATGTCATTTGTGAGAGTGAATCGCTCTTTTGCTTGCCGTGGAGGAGCTAAAAGGACAAAGCTTAAGAAGAGAAAAGCTGTACCAAAGCAGGACTGGGACGTGAGTTAACGAGATCTGGGCCATGTACTTTTTAACAGAATTTGGGTTGAGGTCTGGTATCTTCTTCCTTCGAATACTTGCTCTAAATAGAAGGCCTTGCCTTGGTCCTTGTTGTAGTGCTCCTTCCATGTACATTTGTAAACTAAGAGAGCACGGCCACTTGCCCCATGTTCTTAGCATCCCATAAGATACACACTCATTGGTCAACAATTTCATTAATTGACTTCAGGAAATAAACATTAATTATACTCTGACTTCTACTTTTGAACACAAGACAGAGGACAGCTGCTCTAGTCTCTGACTGTCCCGTATCCATTTGTTAGAATTCATGTCACTATATGATATTATTTACAAATTAATTGCCAGGTCCTTCATTGTCAACGGATCAGGCATATAATGTGTGAAAGGAGTGGTGGAACCTTGCTAGCAATGGGACAGAATAGATACAGGATATTCACACCCGCTTCAGTAACCACTCTGTCCTTACCTGGCAGGGCTGCATAGAAGAAAGAGATCTGCCAAAAGTGCTGGTTACCAGAGGACCCAAACAAAGTCCACCCTGCACGTTTCAGATAGTCACCTACATTGGAAAAACTGATGACGAAAGGTTCTGATAATGCGGGTCATCTTGGATTTGGCAATCATTTTAAAGAAGGACTGATGCCCCTTTCCCTGTTCTCACTGAGCCATAAGTACCAGGGTGGATAACCTCTGCTGCATTAAGCTTAAGAAATTGGATTGAGAACATATAAGATAACCCATCAAAACAATCGCGGGACCTGTAGAGCTGCTCAGAACTTACAGCATGACACATACAAATGTGTGGCTGTCGCTTTTTCATGCATGCTAAGCTAACAGCACCCTGATGGTTATCATGCACTGTATGGAAACAATTCCAATAAAGGCTCATAACAAAGAAAATATCCTTACAACAACATACCCACATGGTGAATCAAGTTACCTATGTGAACAAGTTCCCCTCATGGTTAGTAAGCGCAGACACGTGTCATAATTCAATACAATGTCAAAGTTCAGTTACAGAGTAAAGAGTTCCCCAAAAATTAATTTGAGGTGGATTGTGATGCTAAAATCACTATAGTGCACCTGGCACAACACACTTCTGCTTACTGAAAATCATAAACTCTTTTTTTCCAAAATGCCAGTCGAAATTAAAAAGATTTGAAAATTGGGAAATAAATGTTAATACCTTCATCAACTTAAATGTTTTCTATTTCATTTTTACATCAATGCAAAACAATTGTTTCTGATGATGGTATTCGTTTAATATGAAGAATTAAGTATTCACCACGGTTTCTTTAAACTCAAGATAATTCCGTATCCTCTTGAGAACAAATCGTCAATTTATTGTTCCATTCCTCCTATAGCTCCTGAGAAAATGTCCATTTTATTTATTTAACTCTGCTGGTGTCTTTGGTGCAGAGTGCACCTTTACTTTGAACCTGCATTGTAGACTGCCCTCATTGCTGAACACATAGAGAAGGTGCCGATCTTCGACATCTATACCATTGACGTTGACCAGAAGCCTCAGGGATGGCTGGAGTGATCAGAATAAAGGAGGCCATAATGTTAGTTCTTCTCCTTGGATCTCTCTGTCCGAAAGTCCTTTGAAGAAGAGGACACAGTCGCAGTGGAAGAGGACCTTCCCTGTCCATCCTGCCATGCAGTTTCCTTTCTTGCTCTACTGTGAGGTCATAGGTTCCCTGAGGGAAATACCTTTCCTGACTTTCAGGGCCCATTTTGTTATAGTTTACAACATTTACACTCATCTAAATATGAAGGAGTTAAATGAACAACACCCGAGCCATATGGCACCATGGCTGCATTCTTCCAGCTACTGGAAGAACACTTCACAAAAAGTGAAGCCATTGTTGACAAAATTCTCCTCCAGAATATCAAAGAATAAGCTTGAAATGTCGAATAAAGTTGAAAATTTTAATTTCTTTGGTAAAACTTCACGAAGTAGGGTATCAAAACCTTGAAGTGTTCAGTGATGTTCTCCGCATGAGCATTGGGAAACTCAAATTTCAGTACAGTGCATGCTGGGACATATAAGCTATTGCCCCTTAACAAAACAGTGCATATTTTTACCTTCTCTTTGCTTCCTGCCTATCAGGCTACCCTTTAACCTCTATTCAACTTTAGCCTTTTGACCCTAGGGTTTCTCTTTGTAACAGTGTGGTAAACTGGACCTGCAATGCTGCCTTATGTTAAGATCTGAGAATTAAAAAGAAAATCAGCCAGCATATAGTATAGACTATAGAGGTTATAACTATATTGGAAAAATGTACGTCCAAGTATATAGATTTGAAGTGTTCCTGCATCCCAGCATGCAGGCAGAAATACTCTACATTCAGGACATTCAGGACTTCGGTGAAGGTTCCTACAATGCAGAGCTAAGATTGCAAGTAAGATCTTGAACTGGGCAAATATGTGTGAAATCAACTGAACACTAACTTGTTGGACAAGCAATTACCATGAACAGTTTATCAGTGTCCTTGTACATATTCAACAGTGTACAACTGCAGGATGCTCGTAGTCAAAAAAGATTGATGGTATAATCAAATGGAATTTTTCTTCAAATGCTCCAAATCCTAGTCTGGCTTCACTTTTTCACAGAAGATCATGAAGTATTAAGGCTAAATAAATCAAGCAATTTACTTCAGGGAGTGGAAATAAACAGCGCCAAGAGACTTTTTGGCTAAACGTTCACCTCCCAAATAAGAGGGCAGAGATGACCTCTTATGATCGCATTGCCACAAATGCTTTATATCCTACAAATTTACCTGTAGCCAGTAACTCCAACGTACTTTAAACACTTTAGTCCCCACCAAGGGTAGCATTTGTTAAATGTGTTCACACAACTTTTTGGGGGAAGGGAGGTCGTCAGCATGGGGGACATTCAATTAAATTACTGGGCCACCCAGATGCTCCTATTAATGACTGGCTCATCAGTGAGAGAGATGATCCACCATTTGATTGGATCGATGCGTCTAGAGGAGCAGTGGCTGCTGACTCCGATGTATAGAATGAAACCCACAAGGTGGTTGACAGCAGTTACAAAGGTTCCAATTGAGTGTTAGGAAAGAGCCTTTAATGGATAGTATGAGGGAAGAAGTTAATGAGGGAAACACCATTGTAGGTTGGTATGTTTATCCTGCCAGTGACAAAACTAGAGAGGTTCAGAGCTGTGGATAATATGGGTATATTGAAGTAAGGTGATGTAGGACTGTCTACTCCCACAAATTCCTATGCTAACCTCACGGCGGAGTGTGCTTTACACAAGCTACTATTGTGACGCCCCCACCTTTCTCTCTACCCCACCCCCATTAAGACATGCCCTGGTGTCATGCTGAAACCTATTCTCATAGAATCCAACTTCGTGGTTGAAAAGGGGAAGGTTGTGTCCAGAGTCTATGGATTACTAGTGGCCAATATACCTGAGAGACGGGTGGACCTCCGATTCGGGGGACATTGACAATATTGAATGAAGGCTAAGATGGCTGCCAGGGTGTTGGCGATCCTGGCAAAAATACATCTAATAAAAATGAAATACTTTCACCAAGTATATTACTCTCTGGATATACTCCGTAGGGTGGAAAAAGCTACTACTCTCCTCTGTAGCTGATGTGTGGCTGTCTATCACTTATGATCTGGGATTGCCCCAGGTTACATACATACTGGGCCCATATTAACAGTACACTACAAACCGTGATAGGTTTCTCAGTGGTTCGAAACCCTAAAAGTTCCATAATGGGTGTACAAACAGATTGTGACAGATACCCGGAGATAAAATGCTAGTGACAGCGGGCTTACTGGTGCCCAAAAGGAATATCGTTCATTCCTGGTGAGCAAATACTGTGGCATCACTTGATGAATAGTTTTGGGAGATAGGCTGAGGTGTACAGAAATCTTGGATGCCTGAGGAAGTATGGCAAGATATAAGGGAAGTGGTGAGAAACTTTCAGATTGTTTGCTTACCTTAGTATCTATGTCAAAAGTGTGTTGTGTACTGGCTGATCATATGTTGTGCGAATTAAGCAATGTAAAAATGGTCATTGCGTTTATGACTTCTGTAAAGCAGTGATCTGTCTGTGTTGCAGATATTATTTTCTTATTTTGTTCATGAATTCAAATAAATATTACTGTTGAAAAACTGTTTGGAAAAAGTTTTAAAGTCCTTATGTCTGAAAGGGACTTTACCACTTTTTGACATGAACAAACCTCCCTGATTGGGCCGCGGCACACTTTGAAGCTGCCGCTGTGGAACTGGCGTCCAGATAATTAAAGCTGGTTGGTCCTGTTGATGCTTTGGAGATTTCTTGCTGACTATTTAAGGTCCAACGCAGATTGGGACTTAGAGTTTTTTCAGAGTTGGTGGGACTGAGCAGGGCAATGATGCAATCCAGTTCAACTCTGTGAGACAGCTATTCATATACTTTTCCCCCCAGGTCTCCAGGAATTCTGAAGGAAATGTTTTCAGAGGTTTCCAAACTTTGTTCTGGTGCCTCACCAACCCACAACCTCAGGAGAGGGCACTTAGAAACTCGCAGGGCGAGAAAATCACAGCAGCTGGCAATTTGTTGCAGATTCCTATGGCCCTGGACCATTTGGAATTTTGCGAATCAGGAAAAGCTAGAGCTTTTTCCTTCCATCACCCTAGCAGAGTTTGAAACTCTGATCCACAGGATAAAATCTAGATATCCTGCAGATCATATCCCAGCTAAAACCATCCCATTTTTGGATAAACAGCTGCCCCCCTGTGGTGCAGTCTTATTAATCTCTCTCTCTCTCTCAGGAGGTTATGTCCCACGGGAATGGAAGGTTGCCCAGGTTAGACCCATCCGCAAAAAAATAAAAATTTTCGGGGACTGACCTCTCTAACCTCCGTCCCATCTCCCTTCTTCCATTCTTGAGCAAGATAATGGAGAAACATGTGAATACCCATCTGTCCAACTATGTCGAACTGACTGGATGTTTAGATCATTCCCAGTCCGGTTTTAGGCCCAAATACAGCACCGAATCTGCATTACTTACAGTAATGGACAACATCGGAATGACCCTAGATAAGGGCCATTCTATGATTCTGGTGCTGTTAGATGGACCTATCCGTGGCGTTCGACACAGTTTCCCATAGTGTTTTGCTCAGAAGATTGGAGGAAGTTCGGTTCAGAGACTCCGCCCTATCTTGGATGGAAAGTTTCTTGTCGGATCGCTCTCAGATTGTTAATCTGGGCCTGTGTCAGTCTGCTCCGGTGGATATGACCAAGGGAGTACCTCAGGGCTCATTCATGTTTGAGCCCAACTCTTTTTAACATCTATATTACTCCCTTGGCCAACCTTATGAGGACCTATGGGTTTATCCCCATATCCTATGCAGACGATACTCTGCTCCTCTTTCCATTCAATAAATTTTCATCCGCAGTACAACTGGCAGTCTCTAATGGGATGAGGGCCATATCTCACTGAATGCGGAATAATTTCCTCCAGTGCAATGTAGGAAAAACTGAGATCATGCTTTTTGGAGAGGCGCCCCTCCTATGGACTCCGGATTGGTGGCGAACAGATTTGGGCCCCCTTCCCTTTCCCAAGCTTACAGTTAAAAATCTGGGGATCCGCCTTGACCGGGATCTCAGTCTGAAAGAACAAGTGACCCAAACAGCGGGTTTCTGCTTCCTTGTAATCCGCATGCTACGTCGAGTCTTCCCCTTACTCCCCGACTCTGCCCGTAAAACCTTAGTCCAGGCGATGGTCTTAAGTCGGCTGGACTACTGCAATGGTATGCTGATCTTGGCAAATGATGCCTTGCTTAGCAGGCTACAGGTGGTGCAGAACACGGCAGCTCGGTTGGTCCTTAATGTTCCACCTCAGACCCTTTCACTTCCCCTTCTTGTGAAATTGCATTGGCACCCTATCCGTCAACGGATTATGTTCAAAACATGCTGTATCATCCAAAAGGCTCTGGTTAATTTGGGCCCTTCCTACCTCGCCGAAAATTCCTGCCTTATGTTCCCCCCCAGATCCCTAAGTTGAGGTGCTAAACACCTTTTGGTGGTACCGCAAGTAAAAAGGGCCAGATTAGGAGGTAGAGCTCTCTCATATCGCGGACCACACCTTTGGAATGAGCTTCCGCTCCCACCAAGACAGTGCTCTGAACATCTGCAGTTCAGGAAAATGCTTAAGGGCTTTCTTTTCTGTCGCTGCTGATCCTGTCGGAATATGCTGCCATCCCCTCACAGTCCTGCTGAAGCGCAAATATACTCCTTAGGGGGTAGATTCTAGTGCTATACAAACAATTACAATGACATTTAAAGAAAGGCCAACAGCAAGGTCCAGTCCAGGTCCAGTTGGCACTTGTCAGCTGGGTACTTCAGGGGAATACATCTTGCAACGTCTTGTGTCCCTGTAGCTACGGAGGAGGTCTGCCAGTGGACCAATTTAATCTACTTCTTTGTCCTGGGTAAGGGAGGGAGCAGGTCAAGTTCCTGGGGATGCATCATTTATGCCTGGCACCAGCTCTTTGGTCAGGTGACTTCTGGGAACCCACTAACCAATTGAGGTAGGAGTACCCAAGGGGCAATCCTACCCACTTTTGCAGTAGTATGTTTGCTCTACAAACCCACTGTGCCCTCACTTTAAAAATTCAAGGGGATATCCTTATCCAGAGCCTATGAGCCTATCTAGAAATGTGGTCAGGGTAATGAGCAGTACACTCCTCTCTGGACATTCAAAACTGGTTTTGTGTGTAGCGTTCCCTCACTAGGGGTAGTGGCTGCCTGATTCTCCTGTATTGAATCTTTCATAGATTCACATGCTTGTATTTTCCCTGTCGTCATGGTGGGAGTCTCCCGGTAAAAAGAATAACCATAGCAGTAGAAGAAAAAACTGCCTGGAAACCATAGAGGAGCCTAACATTAGGCCACCTGTCCTCCTCATTATGTGGTCCAAACCACAGCCAATCAGCTGCCAGCACCAAGATACACCATCCCCAGCAGAGCCACCATACCTCACATTTCGAAACGCCTTCGTGTGAGAAGGAGTCTCCCTGAGCTGAGCTCAGTGTATTCTCTACTGAACTTTTGACCTTCTACATTTGTAAGTGAGGTACTGATTTTCACTCTTATTTACTTGCAAATGTCTGAAGGCTCTAAAAAGAGACTGTTCAGATCTTGCAGATCCTGTGGCAAAGCCAGATTATTTTCTGAAGACCCACATAAGGAATTGCTGTACTGCTTGTATCTCAAGCATGTTCCTAAGGACTGCAAACATTGTCGTACCTTCTCTGCTAAGACACTTAAGGACCGAGAAGCACGCCTATTACTATGGCTTCAAAAGAAGAAAGCTACAGACTGAGTCTGATGGTGATGCCAAAGGACGTTCCTCTAGAAAACACAAGAGAGAGTCCTCTGAGGAAAAAGGAGATCAAAAGGGACAAAAATCAGGAAAGATCAAAGAAGGTGAAACTTCTTCTTCTCTTCCTCCAACTCCTTGCAAGTCTACTTTAGAAAAGAAGATTTCGTCGTCATTGCTGCTGTCAAAAACTAGAGAAATTCCTGTCAAATTGCAGACGAAGGCGTCGACGACACCAACGACTATCTCGTCGTCGACGACGACCATCTCGATGACGACTGTGTCGTCGACATCGATGACGACTCCGTCGATGGTGAGTGTTAGACCTTCGTCGACGTCAAGATCTTCGTCGACGACGACCCCGTCGACTATTCCGTTGTCGACGATCCCGTTGTGAATCCCGTCGATGACGAGCAAGTTGTCGACAATGACATTTGTTAGATCTCCGACGATGATGACTTCAACCTTCATATCTATTAAGAGAATTACCCCGTCGACTGGCTCGCCGACGAGCAAGAAAGCAGAGTTTTAAACTCCCAAAATTTCTCCGCTTCTTCCGTCCACTATTTTGGATTGCCAGGAATCTGAAGATGAAGGGTCTTATGCAGCTGCCTATAGCCCTTCTCAGCTACATATTAAAGGTCAAGAATCAGAGGATGATGACTTCCAAGAGGTTCATGAGCAATTTTCTTTTAAGGATCGGCCAGTAAGAGGTCTTAAGCGTTATGAGTCCTTTCATCAGGCTTACAATTATGAAGAGGAGGAGGAAATGAGTCCCAATGTTCAGGAAGAGTCTCTCGGTGCCTTTGTCTTTAATTTCTGATTTAAGGCACATGATAGAAAGTTATTATTGCTGTTTCCCGGAGGATAACACTGCAGCCCCAGCTCCTGCGAATATTCCTCAGCCTGTGAAGGAAACACCAGTGGTTCAGTCTCCTCCTCCAGTTCTGAGAGTAGACACTCCGAAAATAATAACTATCCGGGACGACTTAATTGATAGTGATCATGACGATCAAGCTGAAGGAGAGATTCCCTATGATGATATAGTTGGGGATGAATGGGACCAATACACCGTTCCAACTTCCCCTTCATCACCGTTACCTCAAGCGAGTTCTCCACCAGAGGATATAGCCAGTTTCCATGATCTGATTGAAAAAAACGCAAAAAGGTTTGAGCTTACAATGCCTGTTAAAGAAAGTGAATGTTTCCTTTATGATTTCAAAGAGTCATCTCGAAAATCAGTAAGAGCTATCGCCATAATCCAACACATATGGGATGAAGGAATAAAATAAATGAAAAATCCGGCATCAGTTCCAGCATCAATTCCAAAAATTGATAAGAAATACCTTGCTCCTGAGACAGCTCCGGCATGCCTAATTGGACATCCTCGTCCTGAGTCTGTTGTTACTCAAGCGGCACAAAGGCGCTCCAAGAATCCGGTGACTGCCTGTTTGGCGCCTCCTGATAAAGAAGGTAAAAGAATGGACAGTATATGAAAGCGCTTTGCTGTTATGGCTCCTCTTTTCAGTCTAACCGGTACCAGCCGAATCATCAACAGGGGTACCGTCCGTTCTCCAGCAATCAGCAGTATCGGTCCTCTAATACAACATTTCAGCAGCAAGGATGGAGAAAATCTGCTGCAAGAGGAAAGGCGCAAGATTCTGGTCGAAGACCGTGACATTCTTCAGGCGCCTCCAGCCCCGTTTCATCTCAGACAGTTCCATTACCTTTCTCAATTTCTAAATTATTGGCAATCAATAACATCAGACAAATGGGTATTAGATATCATAACACAAGGTCACACCCTGGAATTCTCACAAAAACCTCAATCGCCCACCTCTTTACAGAAAACAAAATCATCTTTCAGCCCTCAAGACGGAAATTATAACTCTCCTAATGAAAGGGGCAATAGAAGAAGTCCCACCATAACAACAAGGGACAGGATTCTATTCACACTTTTTCCTCATAAAGAAAAAGCAGTCTACCAAATGGACGGCAGGTAATGGACTTCAGAGATCTGAACAAATACATAAAGAAAATCTTGTTCCGCATGCTGTCCTTACAGGAAATCCTCCTTTTACTTCACAGAGGAGATTACATGGTTTCTATAGACCTTTTGGATGCATATTTCCATATCCCGATCCACAAAAAACACAAACGGTATCTGCCATGGTGGCAGGGTGCCATTACCAGTTCAAAGTAATACCTTTCGGCTTAAAATCTGCCCCAAGGGTTTTCACAAAATGTATGGCACCAATCGCAGCACATTTAAGACAACAAGGTCTCCAAATGTTTCCATATTTGGTCGACTGGCTAATAAAAGGGACATCGTACCAGGAGACACAGCAATCTTTATAAATTTGTTTGGATCTTTTCCCAAAATTAGGCCTTCGAATAAACAGAGAAAGTCCTCCCTTACTACGACACAGTCACTCCAATTGATCGGGCGCTATTAAAAACTCAGGAGGCGAAAGCTTTTCCCTCAGAGGAACACATAAGAAAGATTTTAAATTTGACAGCATCAATAAAATCAAAAAAGTCCACTTCAATTAGGATCTTCAGGTCTTTACTGGGGATGATGTCATCCTGTATCCTATTGGTTCCCAACTGTCATTTGCATATGAAACGCTACAAGAATCCTTAGACAAACAATGGGTTCAAGCTCTAGGTTCGTTCGAAGACAAGCTAGTCATCAACTCTCAGATCAAACGTGCAATGTCATGATGGGGTATCAGAAGCAATTTGACAAAGGGCCTTCTGTTCGAACCTCAATCTCCAAGTTACTTCATGACATCAGACACTTCATTACATGGTTGGGGTGCGCACCTGCAAGACCTAGAGATTCAAGGCCATTGGTCACCTCGAGAAGCAAAGCTACACATCAATCTCTTGGAATTAAAAGCAGTTTTCCTGGGCCTTCAAGCCTTTCTTCCCAGAATTCGTGGTTCTTCGGTCCTGGTAAGGACCGACAGTACAACAACTATGTTCTATCTTATGAAACAGGGTGGCACAAAGTCAAAGCCCCTATCTGCTCAAGCACAGAAAATTGGAATCTGCCATTTGCCACGAGTGGGAGCTAAATCAAGACCAACTTCATCGAATATTCAATCTATGGGGCAAGCCAACTTTGGACTTGTTTGCGAATCAAAGCAACAAGAAATGCAAACATTACGCAAGCAGATTTCCACAAAAAGGATCCAGGGGAAATGCTCTTCATCTCCGCTGGACAGGGAGATTTACTTATGCTTTCCCACCACTTCCTCTAATTCCAAAGATATTGAGAAAGATGAGATCAGAACCATGCCACATAATTCTAATAGCTCCAGCTTGGCCAAGACAGTTTTGGTACACAGAACTTCTCCAATTGTCTGTGGAACCCAGGATACAGTTTCCAATGGTCCAAAATCTGATTACCATGAACAAAGGCCAAGTTCTTCACCCACAATTGACCTCTCTAAAATTGTCAGCTTGGAACCTTATGAACATGAATTTCAGTCTCTCGATATTCCTCAAGAATGTCGTGAAATACTGGCAAATTCTACAGCAATGTCTACTAACAAGACATGTACAGCAAAATGGAAGAGATTTTGTAACTGGTGTATTTCAAATAATGTACATCCTTTTAATTCCTCACCAGAGCAAATTCTCCCATATCTGCTTCAACTAGCCAGATCTGGACTTTCTCATGCTTCAATAAAAGTTAATTTAGCGGAAATCTTCAGATACCGCAAATCTCCAGGCTATCCGTCGCTTTGGTCTCAAAGACTAATTAAAGAATTTCTAAAGGGTTTATTCAGAAAATGTCCTCCAATTAAACATCTTCCGCCTCCTTGGCAACTTAACACAGTCTTGTCACAACTCATGAGAGCTCCTTTTGAACCAATTCACAAAGCGGAGTTGCAATTTATCTCATGGAAGGTAGCCTTACTTCTCGCTCTCACTTCAGCAAGGAGAGTCAGTGAAATTCAAGCTTTCTCTATTCTGGATCCCTTAATGCAGTTTAGATCAGATAAGGTAATTCTCAGAACAAATCTGAAATTTATCCCTAAAATACCTTCTTCTTTTCATCTCAATGAACCTGTGATCCTGCCTACATATTTCAAGAATCCTTCCTCTACGGTGGAAAAGGCTTTACACACTTCATTTCGTAAATCAAGTCAATTGTTTATAGCTTATTCAGGACCAAGGAAAGGATTGGCCCTTTCAAGATCCTCCATTTCCAGGTGGATTGCATCCGCCATAGTTTTCTGTCATGAAAAAGCGAGAAAACCTCTGTGCACAAGAGTACGGGCTCATTCTACCCGGAAGAATGCAACTTCAACAGCTTTACTAGCAGGCGTCACGCTTCCAGACATCTGCAGAACAGCAACTTGGTCAAATGTGCATACATTTACCAATCATTATAGTCTTGACACAGAGTGGAAAGCAGATTCAGCAGTGGGGCAAGCAGTTCTGCGGCACCTATTTAACTAAGGTACTTGTTTTTTCTCTTTACAGTTACTTATTTATGTAATTGTGTGTATTCATAGATATTTTTTAAATTGTAAAAAGTTGTTGCATATTTTCTTGAGTTCTTTCCTAAAGGCAAAGGGGTCTCGCCTAGAAACGCTCTTGGAAAAGGACTGCTATCTATTCTGATACAAGCATGTGAATCTATGAAAGATTCAATACTGGAGAAAAAACTAGTTACTTACCTGTACACTATGGTTCTCCAGTATTATCTTTCATAGATTCACATGTGCCCGCCCACCTCCCCGTTTTCTTCTAGGTAGACCGCCTTTATCTCTGGTTTCTTTCATAGCTCACTCTTGGGCTGTGGCTTGGACCACATAATGAGGAGGAGAGGTTGCCTAATTTTAGGCTCCTCCTTGGTTTCCAGGCAATTTTTTCTTCTACTGCTATGGGTATTCTTTTTACTGGGAGAGTCCCACCATAACGACGGGGAAGATACAAGCATGTGAATCTATGAAAGATAATACTGGAGAAGCATAGTGTACAGGTAAATAACTAGTTTTTTTTATGTGGCAAACACAAGGACGGGACAGGATGGACAAGAGTGCTGAAACTTTTCAGACACTCACCCCCAGTCACAGATCTGGGTTGAATCCATCATTGTTCTTTAGCTCAATTCGCCATCTCAGGTCAGACCCAGCTATATGCAAATCAGTCTTGACCCTGTGCCTCATGGGAACAGCCCAGCCCGAACTGCCAAGCCAGGCCTTCCCTGAACCGGAAAAAAGTATCCTGGGCCCGGTTTCGGGGTAACACCCCTCTTCAGCCAGGCTAGCTTGAATCCAGTGGCAAAGTGAGCAATGGACCCATGTCTAGGCATACTCTGCCAAATTAGGGCAAACAAACCAAACACAAGGAGATGATGAACGGAGTGCTGAAACTTTTCAGACACTCTTCCCCCGGTCTTTGGGCACAGGGTCAAGACTGAGTTGCAAATGGCTGGGGCCAAACTGGAATGGCACGGTGAGCAGAAAAACAATTGATTTAGGCCTAGGTCTCTGTGTCGCAGGGATTCCGTTCTCATACAGAACTGTGCATAGAGACTTGGAACCTCAGTGAATTAGGATGAACCAAAACTCACCTTAGTACCCAAAATCCCCTACCAGACTAGCTACAGTGTTTCATTGGTTATCGCAGACTCCCAATGCTTAGACAAACCAGAACATGGACTTAGTACACCTCGGGTAACGTGGAACACATTAACACTCTGTGTACAATAATTTCAATCCAGAACAAGGAGTAAATGAGGACGCATGCACATTTGAAATGTTTATTTACCAATGCAGTGTTCTCAAACGCTGTATCTTAGCTAATACAAGCAAACATATTATAAGAAACAAAGTAATCAGCATAGTCACTAGTCCACAGAACACAAAAGGTGAAAGGGTGGTAAAATGCTAAAACGGATAGGGTTCAGTAACACTTAGTTCTCACCCTCCCAAGCTAGTATATTCTATTATATCTAAGAAAGTCTCTTTGGATTTTTAGCAGGGCGGCCCCATACCTCAAGATCCTAGTGGTAAGGGATCACATCATCTTCCACCAGCTCTCTGCATGCAAAGCCCAATCAAGTATGTTTGTATGCTCTGTGCAAAGCCATATAAAACTCACCTAAAGCCAGAATTTGGCCGCAGCTGCATGTATGTTATGTCTAGGAACGTGCGAAGATCAGACCTCGCAACAACCACTGTGTTGAGATATTCTTGAAGGTTTCAGCACTCACTGTACAGACACAGCTCACCAAGCAAGGCTGATATCCGAGTAACAACGTATTATTCTCGCGTGAATCAAAAACATTCTACTAGGCTCAAAGTTAAAGCAACAGCTATGTGTCGTGTGCAGAAGCAGCAGAAAGGTAAAATGCCGTTTAAACTCTTAATAAGCTCATACTAACTTAACACAGCATATAGGCAAAGTATATCTATATGACACCCTCCCATGATCCGAGCACGGATAAGATAAGATAAGAGCCTCCATTTTGAAAAGCAGAGTTCAATGAAGTAGTCAGTTCAAATTTGAGCAGGTGAGAAAAAATATATTTGTCACCCAAAAAAACAAAATCTCACCAGCATGACAATTTAGTGTTTACTGTAATTAAAGCCAATAGGTCCGTGACTAAAAATTTCCATCATAATTTCCCACCCAAAAAATATCGAAAAAGTTCCATGATATCAAAGTCCTCGATAGGACTCAGCTTAATACTGAGTATGCAAAATAAGCAGCAACAGCTTCCAAAAGGAAGTCACTGTTATCATCCGAAAATAACTCAGCCATCCAATTTAATAGTGAGAAAGAACATACATGCTCTTCAATTACTGGAGCCTCTAGTACCGTCAGGAGACAACTCTGCGGGTTCTCAGTGAAGCTGTGTGCCAAGAAATCTTGCGCCGCTGCGAATATATTCCAACGACCCAGTATTCTATGCATCGCTGCAAAGGCCATAATCCCTCCGTCAGAACAAAGCAATTCATGAGCAACTAAGGGGCTCAGGAGATGATTAAAATCTACTTCAGGAGACACCATATTGCAGAGACACAAATCCAGGGCCCAGTCGAAATCGCAGCTCAGGCAATGAAAGACAGGCTGGACACATGTAAAATAGGAAAATCGAAACGATAATCCATATGCTGCACTTAAGGTGGCGAGCGGCAGCGTTCCATAGTATTCAAGCATCCTGTTGCGAAACAGTGCTAACCATGGACTAGTGACTATGCTGATTACTTTGTTTCTTATAACTGCTTGTCTTGAAACACAGGACGGGCATCCATTTTTAATAAAACAAAATAGCACTAAAAAGCCTGCAGCCAGCGCCAGTAAAACGGGAAATCCACCAAATAGGCAGGAAAAGATCGAAAGGAAGAAAGCAGGAATGACTCCAAATATCTTTTGGAAAGAAGTCACAAGACCAATGCTTACTACTTTGAAAAAGTGCGCCATGTGCGAGTGTGGAGGACGCGTTAAAGATAGTCTGAATCAGCTCACCGAAATGCAATGGTAGGTCAGTATTTAATAAAGCATGCACTTCTGTGCGGGTGTTAGCCACGTGAAGGACAAATGTTTCACGAGCAGATGTCGGGGCAACTTCTTTTTTTGACAATAGGGCTCTTATTCAACTCATCTTATTGAACTCTGCTTTCAAGGTCGGAATCCTCGGCCAGATGGAAACATCCAAGTTCCCATGCGTGGGTGGGTACAACACATTTTTACAGCAAACTCCACGTTCACTGACTGTAACTACATAAGCTATGCATTTTAATAACCCACAGCAATCTTCATTATTTAAATGTATTTATTTATTTAAAAGTAAATAACTACCGTTTGCCAGTAAAGTGAATGTGGGGATGATATCAGGGACGGGGGTACCTTTTTTTAAAACACATGCTAAATTAGGACGTTCCTGATTACAAGAGCCATGCAATTGAATATGTCTACACATTAATGAGTGATCTGGTGTTTCCGTGCACTCCTCACCTTTCAGATAAACCTCTTTTCCGTCCCTAAGGCATCTGTAAGTGAAAGGGAGCGACCAGGCTTCATGTAAATAGGAGCTGCCAAGGGGCTCGTACCTACCAATGGTAAAGTATTTCATGCAATTTGTAAACTGGAAAAGTGCAAATGGTAAAGTTATTAACCCGTGGATAAGCCACGTAGCAGTAGTGGCCTCTTGCACTGAAAATGGTAAAGACTCCTATCGTTCAATGTGTAACATGGAAAAAGACTCATCTCTCATTGAAAGCAAACGTTGCTTCTTAGTCAAATTAAATGGGGCAAAAAGAGATGAGACATTCATGTAATTCCAAGGCACCTTTCTGGTCTTCAGTGTCTGCAGGGTCCACGCAAACTGCATAATAGAACGCAATTAATTTTGACCATGGTACAAAACAGATACATCATCCTGTACATTATCAACAACAGATGACACAATATTATCCAATGTGTAGATTCGTGAGGAAAGTGTGTTAATGCTGTTATCCACCACTGCAAGCACTTTCTCTAAATTAGCTTGATCAATAGCCCTAAGCCGGGTAGCCGCCTCAATCTGTGATGTTTTCCAGAGTTCATTATAAACGTCATATATCCATCTTTTAGATCTACCTTTTGCCGGGCCTTTTATGAAATCATTTAAATCAACATCGTCAGTCAGTTTAGACAAATGGAGTTTGACTGACGCCAATGTGGAATGTTTGAGCCAATTCTGACATAACTTGCCTACTGAATAAGTTGTTACCGAATGGTCATTCTCAAAACGGGGATCGACCCTGACTTGTGTAAATCCATCAGTCAGACCCAGAAAACGATGCTGGCATGCATCAGCACTTCTGTGCCACAGCATCCAACCCTTGGGATCCAAACTGGATATGTTAAAGGAAGAATTTTGTAATGGAGTTTGCAACTCTCTAATCGAAAATGTTGTTGAATTTTCCCAACCTGAATATTCTTCCAAATCAGGGAAGGAAGGAGTATTTAATTTTTTAGAAGTAGCCAATCCAAAGCATGTCGTCTGTGAGATGGTAGAATTCAAAAACAACATATGATTTGGGATGAGACATGCACGGTGCAAAGCCTCAGTGCCTTGTACCGGCCAACTTTTAGAACCCCAAACTGATTTAAGGTCAGTTGTTTCCTTCCACAACTCGTAGCCTCCAAAAGCTAACTGGTCTAGAAACGACTTCGAGTACAATAACTTAGTATCGGTAAGTCTAACTTTGGACATGGAGTTTTCTGTCATTCTAAAGTAAAATGAAGCGCGATTGGACTGATTGAAATCAGTAAAATAAGTGTACTTTTTCAAAAAAGTACTTGAGCTGCCTCGTAAAGGAGCTGGGCAATGCTCACACAGTGTATAATTTACAGTAACCCTTCTGGTATCAGTTTTATGGAGGTAGTGATTACCAAAATGTTGGAAACAAAATAAATCACCATAATTAGCAGATTCTAAATATAAATCTTCAGCTTCAAAGACAGCATAATATTTCAAATCAGCAAACAAAGCCTCTACGGCCTGAACATCCCAATCATCAGAACGTATGTTTTGTTTAACCACATCCTCCATGTTAACTCTAAGCACATTCGGGACATTTATAACTTCAGTGGGCCCATGGATTTAATATTTAACAGCATCCCATACTATCCCATCCAGGACAGGCCAAGCGGTGATGTTAACAAAAGCCAAGTCTCTCTTCAATCTGTGGGCAGAATGTGACGAGGAATGGGGTGCCAATGTTCCATTTAGATGTCAAATGCATGTTCTCTCCTCGACATAGTGTCCATTAATGAATCGGAAAAAATAAAACACAAAACCAATTGACATAAAAAGGTAAAGTGAAAAAAGCCCAAACCAAATGTAAGTCCAAGGGGGAATCAAAAAATGTTTTTTAAACAATGTTACATAGGCCCTAATCCTTGTGGGCTTACCTGAAGTGCCTGAAACAGTGTCAAATGAAAATCTGGATTCTGTGGCTAAACGAGTTTGCAAATCAGGCATCGATAAGTCAGTTGGGTATGTGTAATCAGTTTTTTCAAGTTGTGTACCAGGCAACGCACTCAAAGGACTAGAAACTGCAGGCATCTCGAGGGCCACCTCCGGTGCAGGATCCGAAGCTGTGGCCAATACAGAATTTCTCACCATCGAAGGACAGGAGACTGCCGGTGTCATGCTAAAAAGAATCGGCCACTCTGTGTATCTTGACATTGTCAATGGAGATATACCTGTTTTCTTTACGACCTGGAAGTGGTGGTAAAATGACTGTTCTTGTGCCTTTCACACAAAGCACAGGAACCAGAGCACGGTATGAGGGACCAAATTCCTTCTTGTTATCGATCTTCTCCCGAACCAGTTCTACAACTTGGGGTAGCCAGCCAACTACCGGGATCTGCAACGCTGCATCCAAAGTGGAGGGCAAATGTTCCTTTGCAAGACTGTCTCTTGTCTTTTGAAGAGTCTGTAAAACATTGCAATGTTCATCTACGTCAAAGGATGCAGCAACAGCCACCGAGTCTAGACCGTCAAGTTCCGGTACATACATCTTGATTCCAAAGAGCATTTCGTATGGGGTCCGCCCACCCAGAGACCTTCTAGGGAGATTATTAAGAGCACGCTGCACGCCATTGAGATGGGCCGGCTAGTTCCTGCCAGTGCCTATAACTCGCGCTGTCAAGGATTGCTTTAAGTCACGGTTCATTCGTTCCACAACACTATTACCCTCAGGTCGGTATGGAGACGAAAACTTGACTTGGACCCCCATCGAAGCCATGGCATCCCTATACGCCTTAGAGGCGAAAGCAGGACCCTGATCCGAATGGAAGGTACCACAGACAAAAATCCCTACAAAGACACGCAAATCCCTTATGACAGTCCGTGAATCAGCGCTGCGTGAGGCCATACCCATACAAAGCGTGTGCATGAATCAACTGCTACAAAGATATACTTATACCCAGTATCAGAAGAAAAAGTACCGCAGTGATCTAAATAAACACAACCTAATGGTTTATTAGAAATGAACAACTGTGTTTGGGGTGGACGCTTAGCAGTTGAAGGCTTAATCTGCTGGCAAATGTCACATTGAAGGACATAATCACGCGTCTGTTTGTGCAGTTCCCGATACCAAAAACGCTGTTGTAATTGAGACACAGTGGCTGAAACGCCCACATGCGCGGACGCCACTCCCTCATGGGCCGCTGTGATCAATGTATGTCTGCGATCCCAGTTGGGAATCAATCTTTCACCAACATCAGGAATTTTCACATAAGGAACCTTATCGGGACTTAAGTTGTATGTGTACTTCGAAGGGAATGCCGTTGGATATTTACCTCCCTTCTCAGTGGCAGCAACAGCCGCCAAGATATCATCATCAATCTTACTTTTGGACTGTGTGACTGCTCCAACCAAATATGTCGATACCGCTGATTTCGCTGCTTCATCAGCAAGCGAGTTGCCAACAGCGTGGACGCCCACGCGCTGATGACCAAGAGTATGAATTGCAAACACGAGTGGCAACTGCTCTTTAAGCTCAGCCACTCGGACCCAGATCATTTTATGTTTTATAGTGCTACCCTTGGAATCACGAAAATCATTTTGAATCCAAAAGAACAAGTTTTCATTGTAACACTGGACACAGTAGTAAGAATCACTTACAATAAGTGTTGTCACGCTAGGATCTGCGTACTCCAATGCAAGCATCCGAGCACGAAGCTCTGCCAATTGTGAGGTTCAGTCCCCTAGAGTCTGCGTGTGCACGACTCTGGACTTGAACTCATCGTTCACCATGGCACCTACCACAATGGGGCATGCGGAAACGTAGGCGTGTTTAGAACCATGCGCAACCTGCGCCAAACCATCAGTGTATATGATGCAATGGAAATCCTCCAAAGGCCGCTTAGCCAAAGGTGCAGGATGAACAAATTCATGTTGCAAAAACTCCTGCGACCGTAAGGAGGCATCAAAAACAAACGTGACATCCGGAGACGTCAATGATGCTGCCCATTGTGTCCACCGAGGGTGCAAAGCTTTAGAATTAGGTACACTGGCTTTCGTAACTGCTTTCAAAGCAGGACACGGAGTAACAACCATCATGCGTTTCCCCTGTGACAGAGCGCGTTCCTTCAGAATCGCCATCTGTACAGCCGTTAACTTTCTCCACAGTGGAAAATCGCATTTCAGCCGAAGTGTGCAAGTGTGACTTGTAGGCAATAGGTACTGTGTCTCCTTCGTTAAAAGTAAGGAATGTGAAACCCACCGTCCCAGGAATAATTCTTATCACCAGGTTGATGTGGTTGTCACGAGTCAACAAGTATTTAGAAGCGAGCAGATCAGCCTGCAAAGATTGCAGTATAGCTGAGTGCTCCAGCAGCCAGTTTGATTTGGTAAAAGTTGGTTGTATCAAAGCATACAAGGGCTTGATGCGCTGGGCATATTCAGGAATGTATGTCCTCCCGAAATTCAAAAATCCCAGCAAAAACTGTAATTTTTTCAGAGTTGTCGGAGCGCACAGTTGTGTGCATTTCTCCAAGAAGTGAGGAGCTAATCCTCGACCTTCATTGTTGAGCTCATAGCCCAGAAATGCCACTGTGTACTCGCAATGTGCAATTTTGCAAAGTTGAATTTGTAACCTAAGTTTGCAAAGCTACAAATCAAGCGGTCAACTCGACACAGATGCTCCCAAAGTTCGTCATCCGTGAGATAAATGTCATCCACATACGAACAAGCATCCGAGTCAACTCTCTCCAAGATAGAGACTATGCGGCAGCAAACACCCCAGGACTATTTTATAGCCCATCGGTAAACGTTTGAAATGTTTTTGGACACCGTCGCAAGTAAAGGATGTCCATTGGGAACTCAGACCATCCAAATGGTGGGCATAAAAACCGTTGGAAATGTCAAGCGTGGTTTTAAACCGCTTACGCACAAGACTATCCACTAAGGCAGAGCCGTGAGTATTCTGTACTGCACAGGTACGGCAATGTGAGTTTAAATGCCGGTAATCCAATACCAAATGATATGAACCGTCAGGCTTGGTTACAGTAAAAAGAGGGTTATTCATTGGTGACATACAAGTTTCAATCACTCCCTGATAATCCAATTGTTCAAGGATTTCCGCCACGGAAGCCTTAGCTTCACGTCTTATGGGATATTGAGGTTGAGGCTGTGGCATAGACCGCAAAGGAATCTTGTGGTGTGGGGAAAATTGATCCCAACCACAGTGTACGGTACAGAGCCGGCGCGAGGGCTTTAGCCCACTCTTCTGCAAAATTCAGCGCATGCTCCTTTGAGACAGTGTGCGTGAATGTTGGGAGGATTACCTCCTCCCCTCTTGGAGCCGCGAGCACAAAAGGTGGGGGCCAGTCTGCCTCTGCTAACAAAATGTCATAGGTAGTCGTAAGATTCTCCCAAAGTACCCCTTTTATCGTACGTTGAATGTCACCTTCAATGAACAGGTCTATTTCATAAAGTCTGTCAGGGGGAGCTACTCCAGTGTCAGCTGTCTCCGCAACATCATAACGGTCAGTTGCTGTCACCTTCAGTAGTGGACGCAGGGCCTCTTGTACTATGGTAATCTCCGCCGCGCTGTCCAGCAAGGTCAGAGCCCATGGCTGATTCGAAGCTGCGTTCTCACTATCTGTGGCATATCTCGCTGTTAAAGCTGCAACTATTTTTTTCTGAAACTGGGGTCTCTTCGGCGTAGTATCGTCCTGCTTGCCTTTACCGTCATTCGAATGGGGCTGGTAGCGTCCTTGCTGGCCCCCCGACCCCTGCCGCCTCCTCCACCACCGGTCTAAAAGGCCGATGACTCCTGAAAAGAAAAAGGAGAGCGTTGATCAGAAACCTGAAAACGATCAGGTGATTTTATCATTGCGCGATCGCACAAGTCCTAAACACATTCTGTGGGCGCAGGCAATGGAGACTCAGGACGAGACTCCTGTTTCTGTTGTTGTTGCTTTCCCTGTTTTTGTTTTTTCTGCCAATTTTGCTTTTTGGTCTTGGGCTGGTCGTCAGTTTCTGACTTCTGCCCTTGGGGTTGTTTCTTCTCTTAAGTAGAAAAAGACTTGAGACCCCTACTATTGCGGCCCACGGTTTTATAAGCCGCCACAATGCCAACTGTCGGGGTTTATCGGCATCGGGAATTGCCTGCAAAGCATTGGCAACCTGAAAGTTCACCGCATCCCCCTTGACATTAGCAAGAATAAGATCGGAAACCACATCAAAGGAGCCACAGAGGCGCATACCCATTTCAACAGCAGCCTCCGGTACGTGCTCATCTTGAACACGTTTAAGGACCGTCGGCAGGACCGTCCTAAACCGAGTGCCGTAACACCTCGTATAGACAGCCACAAATGTTTTACCCCAGGTCTCAGTCACCGATTTCAGGGGTCAAGTCTTTCGGTCAGCTAATTGTCAGAATCCTGTGTTTTTTACCAGGAGTCGTGTTAGGAAATACCGCTTACAGCTGGTCAAACTTTTCGGCAAGCCGGAAAGGAAAATCATCCTTTTCTTGGGGGCGCTTGCCCATCACAGCGTTGACCATAACGGGACTGAG
The DNA here is from genome assembly GCF_964263255.1 of Lissotriton vulgaris. NCBI lineage: Eukaryota > Metazoa > Chordata > Amphibia > Caudata > Salamandridae > Lissotriton > Lissotriton vulgaris. The sequence goes on along the minus strand of NW_028243429.1, from coordinate 11,357 downwards.
TTTCATACCGCCCTGTCCGGCAGGAAGCGCCGCACCACCTGGGGCCCCGCCCTGGAGATTAGGTCGTTAGTGCAATACATTACCTGTAATCACGCTAATTGTGACTACATGTAGTCGTCTTAACTCAACAACGTTACATGCTCCGTGCTGAGGATGAGGTGTTAATCCAGCCAAAACAGGCCAATTTGCGCCTGGAATGGACAAAAGACCTGACCTCGGAGCTGTCAAAGAATGGGGTAGGGCGCCATCAAACCAAACGCGGTGCTGCCAAGTATCTATAGAAATTTCCTGTGCCCTATATGGTGCATATTCCTGTGGCACAGCCGTGGGAGTGTACATGTCGAACACACGAGTATTTGCGTTCATAGCTGGGAAGGTCACCCACGAGTAAAAAATCTTGTACGGGTCAGCCACCTCTGCACTCACCACCATTATCCCGGCAATGCCATCCACGGGAACATTATAATTTTGCAAATGATTGCGTACCGCAATGCGACTATGCTGCGGAATGTCCACCGCCGGCCATAGCGACACAAAAAGGAAAAGGTACAAAGGAAACTTTGTAGCACAACTGGGTAGTAATTGAAGGAAAGGGTTTTGTAAGATTCAAGCTTGAAAAGACCTATGTAAGTATAGCTAAGTTTGTCCGACACCACCGTTAACCGGAAACAATGGTGTAGGGGTTAATGACTGAATATTGAACTACTCAAGTGTCATGTAATAAGGCCACCAACGTTGGGCGCCATGTCGCATGGATTCCGTTCTCATACAGAATTGTGCATAGAGACTTGGAACCTCAGTGAATTAGGATGAACCAAAACTCACCTTGGTACCCAAAATCCCCTACCAGACTAGCTACAGTGTCTCATTGGTTATCACAGACTCCCAATGCTTAGACAAACCAGAGCATGGACTTAGTACACCTCCGGTAACATGGAACACATGAACACTCTTTCGTTATACAATCATTTCAATACGCCACAAGGAGTAAATGAGGACGCGTGCATATTTGAAATGTTTATTTACTAATGCAGTGTTCTCAAAAGCAGTATCTTAGGTAATACAAGCAAACATATTATAAGAAACAAAGTAATCAGCATAGTCACTAGTCCATAGAACACAAAAGGTGAAAGCATGGTAAAATGCTAAAAACTAATAGGGTTCAGTAACACCTAGTTCTCACCCTCCCGAGCTAGTATATTATATTATATCTAAGAAGGTCTCTTTGGGTTTTTAGCAGGGCGGCCCCATACCTCAAGATCCTAGTGGTAAGGGATCACATCATCTTCCACCAGGTCTCTGCATGCGAAGCACCATCAAGTGTGTTTGTATGCTCTGTGCAAAGCCATATAAAACTCACCTAAAGCCAGAATTTGGCCGCAGCTGCATGTATGTGATGTCTAGGAACGTGCGAAGATCAGACCTCACAACAACCACTGTGTTGAGATATCCTTGAAGGTTTCAGCACTCACTGTACAGACACAGCTCACCAAGCAAGGCTGATATCAGAGTAACAACATATTATTCTCGCGTGAATCAAAAACATTCTACTAGGCTCAAAGCTAAAGCAACAGCTATGTGTCGTGTGCACAGCAGCAGAAAGGTAAAATGGCGTTTAAACTCTTAATAAGCTCATGTTAACTTAACACACCATATAGGCAAAGTATATCTAGATGACATCTGTACTGGGGTGAATGTATGACATTGTTCTGCAATCTGTCCATCAACTGTTCTTTTGGCATTCGCCTGACTATGTGGACAAAGGCTAGTGGCTTTCCATTTGCCACCTAATATTTGCTTGTGGTCAGGCACGCACCTTTAAAGTTAATAAAGTTCCCAGGCCCACCCCAACTGGACGTCTGTCAGGGGAAGAAAACACCTCTCCACTACCAACCATTGTATCTGCTTTGGGAGCAGTTTTCACACCACTTTTATGCTACATTCAGGCCAACACAGGCTAGGCCGTAGCTGGAGACCAAATGCAAAACAGGCTCCAAGAGGTTATATTTCCAAAATATTTCATTCAAAAAACAACTAGATTGGACTTTTAGTAAATATAAAAAATAAGTCTTTATATGGAGCCTGTAGCTTGTACAGGTCAAACGTTATAGATTTATCTATATAATCTATAATTTGGCTTTTGCTATATACCAGTTTCAACTTGTGACATTGTTGCTTTAGACTAGTCACTGGGAAAACACGCCATTCCAAACATCACACATGTTCCACTCTTAAATATGATCCACACTATCTTGTGGGGCAGCAAGGTATGCTTGGTTGTGCAATGTAATAGTTCAGGTTTTCTTACCTGTCAAAAGGGGTGATTTAGCCACGTTTGTGTGGCAAGATTCAAGTTCCTGCTGTCCGTCTACACTAGGTAGGCCTAAACCATGTTTTCACTGCCGCAGTGGCGGATGGAACAAAAGGTGCTGCAGTCCATAAATGGCATTTCACTTTCCTTGACAGTGCTGTATCTCTGCAACATATACTTTGATTTCATAGGAAAGTTAATTTGCTAATCCGGTTTTAAGCCAATGTCCACATGTGTTTGGGGTCCAGGCACGTACCCTTGGCATTGGATTGCAGTGTCCAAGTGATGGCTTCAGGATTACTATTAGGTGAGTCCCAAACAAAAATAGAAAATTGAGTTTTACCACCCAAAAAGGGGCCACGTTGAAACAGTCACTATTTTCCCACCACAATCTCTGGAGTCTCTATTTATTGTAGGTTTTTAAGGCATAGCTTCCTCCACAGCATAATGATATTTTTTGGGGCATTGTTACCTATCCACCCAGTGAGACTGCAAAAGCACACCGCTGACTTATTGTTTTCTAATACTTCCATAGTTTGTTTACTCACTACATTGAATTATGTTGTAATTGGGATGGCTGGGTATGAAATGTATATTGCCATGGTAAGTTGTCTGTTCAGTGCAACAGTTTGCAAGAGGGTATGATATCAATTTCGCCTATTTTATCTTTCTATCTGAACATGTATAAAAGCTTATTGCGCAGTAGTAGAATAATAAAGGATATTCTGCAAAGCAAAATATAGAAACATGGCTTAAGGTGCATAACTGTGGATCTAGGATCCATTCAAGGCAGAATAGGAGCAAGCTGGTGTGCTTTTTGGAGAATGGGGATTCTATGTCTGAGCTGCCTTGCTTCTGTTACCCTAGAACCGGATACGCCTAATCCCACCCCCTACAAAGAACCCAGAACATACGTTCATGATACACCCTCAAAAGTGCTAACTAAATCTCAACATATGTTGCACTAGTGTGGTATCCCTTAGCTATGTTTGTGCAGCACTATCCTGCGTGACAACTTTGGCTACATGACAATTGTCAAACGTGAGCACATGAAACTGCTGTTAGAGAGGCCTGCAAAGCAGAGAACGCCTTCCTTATGTTGTTCTGATGTCGCTGCACAACTATCGGAAAAAATCATCCGTCTGAGACATGAGAACATCAGAAACGCAACATTGCTTTTCCTGCTCAGTGAAACTAATTAAAATGTGAGAAAATGGATGGACAGTTTCTGGCTGTCACCTGGAAAATAAGATCCCGACACACTTAATGCCTGCGACCAAACATCCTTTCTAAAGCTTGAATTAGTTGTGTGAAGGCTTCCAGTATGCAGTTGGCAAAGAAAGCAGACCACGTTGCATATTAACATCTCTTGCGTTAAAGCTCTTTAGCTAATAGGTGGGATGTAAAAAAAGAGGTAATGATTGGTAGAGTTGTGACCATTCGTGTTAAGGTGAGCTCATTTTCCCAAATGGTCTCCCAAGATGCTGCCAGCATTTGGGGCTTCATGTAAATTGTGCAGTCTTATCAGGACAGTGATAATGGTGCCTGGGAGTAGTCAGTGTCCTTCACTAATTACAATAATAAGCCTTCTGGTGCCCCATGTTTTTGAATTAGGTGGATAGTCTAGTGAATTTGGAAGCCATCACTCACTTTTGGTCCTCAATTCTGGTCTGACTGGTTTGAGCGACCCTTCTGAGATTGTTCTAGGTGGCAAAGCTTAGCAAAATCCAGTTTCGGGACAAGTGCTAAAGACGTTAATTACAAAAATTAAATGCTGGTCAGTTGTAACTTGTAGTCCTTATGACCTTTTGCATTTTTCAGATTTTTCTATTGTTACTTGTTGATAATTGTTCTTGAGGAGTTGTTTCAGTGATAGTGTCAAAGCTGATGGGACTTGAAGATCATATTCAGATATCATGGAAGACTCGTGAATCCCAAGATTGCGATTTCAGTACAGCACTTTCTCAAGCCAAGGGAGTTGCTACAGACTCCTCACTCTGGTATTTGTAACATTTACACAGGAAGACATGTTTGTAGAGTTTCGCCCTACCTCTACACCATTTTCAGCTGATTTTTTGTTGAACACTGTTTTCTGCTTTTTAAAAAAAATAAAATGAGTGCATATACTAATAGTTCAATTAAAGTGCAGCAGAGATATATTTTTCAAAATTGTTATTTTGGGATAGATTTTTGATGTCCGAGCTTTAAAGCAAAAAGTAACACTGATAGTAAAGACTTACTAGGAGATCAGACTCTGAGATTGTCTAATCTTAGTAATTTTAATAAACTTCACAAACGATAACTAAATTGACACGTCTTGAATACTTGTTCATACACTTTTGAACTAATAAAGACCCACAAATATGCTGTAGAGGTTCTTATTATAACTTTTTGAGACGTAGTTTATTAGGAGGATTAAAATATGAGTTGGGTTATAAAAGAGGAATAGAGTTACCCTTTTAAGGGGTTGGTACAAAATCTCTGTATACAATTCTTTCTTGATTGTAGATGATAGGTAAGAAGATCTAGCCTGCCAAAGTTTAGGTGATTTTTAAGACCTGCATTGACAGTTCAGATTTAGATCTCGGATCTACTTGAGCTGTCTCTATCAGCTTCCTCGCCAACCCGTTAGGAATGACCTGTTCTTTCAGAGTCAAGTCAGGGGTGTACATGCCATCTATCGTTTTGTAAACACCTGGTTTGTCCTATTTAGTGGTTGCTTAAGATGTTACCCTAGTACTGCACATAGAGTTTTGGTCTTGCTGTGGCCTGTTGTGTGTTTTGAGAAAAAGATTGTTTTTGTGATAGAAAGTCAAAATCTGACCGCCATTATGGGTTTTTCCCAATATTCCAGCCTCGTCCAAGCATTTGTAACATTTAGGTTTACAGTATATAATGATTTGAGTGGACTTCGCTGTTGGCCTATGGAAAAGGGAGACCAGTAAGACCGCTTGATCACCACAGGTAGTGGTTTTTACCCATGGTGACAATGAAATTAAAGCATCATTGTGTTTTTGGCTTCAAGAAGTTTAATTGTGGTCTATATAGTGGTTTTAAAATGTGTCCTTTGAGGTTGTACATGGTTTGCATATCCTAAGCATGAATTCATTTGTAGCAATGACTGAAGTTTGTTTTCCCCTTTGGTCCTAAATGTTTTATTCTCCTCAATCTCTTACAGCAAATTTGAAATATGTTTCCTCTATTCTATCACGATTTACTCCTTACTGATGTAATGTACTTTTTTTACTGGACGAAGCATATGTGTACGTTTTCAACTTTAAAGAATTTCTGCTGACATATATATGTTTCTATTTCAATTCACTGAACACCAATAACTTTTGCCTGTCTCAATTTGGGAAGTTTCCCTCTTTGGTCTCTGTGATGCGGTCACTCTTATCCTATTCATTTGCTTGGTTATTGTGTTTTTTGTATTGTATTCATGTTGTGGAATATATTTAAATGATTTTTCTCTATAAAACATTTCTTCTTGGAGTGAACTTGCTGTGAAAAGAAACACTCCACTATGACATGTATCTTCACTTGTTAAAAGTCATAAATTCCGTTGCTGCTTCCTGGTTAGGTCGTCCAGTGCTTCATGGGTCTGTGCATTAAAATTGTACCTTTCCTTTTTACAGTGTACAATCAGTGACCTAACTGTACATCGTGCTACACCGGAGGATCTGGTAGGTAGCATACAGGCGGTTGCTAATTCTGATGTAAAATTCTGCAGTACAACTGCAATATTAGCAGGTACAAGCACAGCTGAACCTGCCAGGTAGCCATGGAGCTCCAACCTAAATCCATATGCTCTTTGATATGTTAATATGTTGATAATAGTGAATGCACACATATTTGATCGATGGTAAGGCTGTGTGCAATGAGGTCTACTTAGATGTTTCATTGGGTTCTGCACGCGTTTTAAAATTAATATCTGCGTAGCTAGAAATTGTCTTCATGCAAATTTTCAGTTGTGACCTTCTGAGCAATCTGCTGGTTGGTTCTCCAGATGGCTGTCTTTTGTTCTGGCTACCGGAGCCAAATCATCATTTCCGATTGCGAATCCAGGGCCTATTTAAACAAACATTTCCTGCTGCTTATTTGATGTTTTTTGTAGCTGATTATATGGTATGATAGTTGTTTTTTTGGTTAACTGATTGATTTGCTCTTTTAATGTTATCTATATTCTCATATTTAGTAACAGTTCAATGTTCTGTTCTTTACTCTATTTTTCTGCAAGCCAGTATTTGCCGTATGCTTCTGGAAATGTAAAGAACATGCCTAGTGTGGTTTTGTCACCCCACTGTATTATGGTTAATTTGCTCCCCTTAAATCTTGAACGTAATCTTGCTGTAATGACCCTAGAAATTACAATAATGGAGGTAGATGGGGCAGTTCTGTGGGACTTTGTCATTGGCGGCTTATGCTTTGGACAGAAAAGACCCCATTTTACCCTTTTGCTTAAGGAAGGTTTAAATTCACGCCCTTGAAGGTTCCTCAAATCCCACCATTAATCTGACCATGAGAGCGATCCAAAAGAGCCAGCAAATGGATGGAACCCAGGGTGTCCTAGAACCCATCTTTGTTCGGCATCAGATCCACACTAGAGTCACTAGGTCCACAGTGTTATGTGTGGTGCTCCTTGTCCCACACCATCTGTGAGTTTGAACTGTCAGGCTGCACTTCTTGCCTGCTCATAGGAATGCCTCCACTGCATGTCCCTGCTTTCAAAAACAATGTGGGTCACTCATCTTGTTGGGACTCTTTCCTGGGGCTTCATAGAAAAGCCCCTGAAATGTCAAAGCTTTCTGAATTTGCAATGGGTTGCCATCTGGTGCAGTTGCTGTTTGGGATTTCCCAGTGCACAGTTTAGACTGGCTTTACATACTTTATTGTTTGTAATCCCAAAATGTGTGCAGCATCTTCCATTATGCTGTTTATATTCTACTTTAACACCACACACACTGCTACTTAGTCATTAAGGGCCAGATGTACTAAGTTTAGGAATACCGATTTTCAAGTTGCGATTCTCCCCGAATCGGTATTCCAAACGTATGAAACTCTTTTGAGTTTCATTAGCAATTCCTAGTGGGTCACTAAAAGGCCTACCTCATGCGTATTAATGAGGTAGGTTGCGATTTGCGAACCATTAGGAATCGCAGCCATCACAGTGATGGTGAGCTGCTGGTGTCAGCAGACCACCACGTCTGTGATTGCTTTTTCATAAAGCAATCCATTTTTTTTCTTTTTTTTCAGTGCAGCCCGTTTTTCTTAAAGGAAAACTGGAACCATTTAAAAAGAAAAAAATAAAGTTTGCAGTTTTCTTTTAAGAGTGGCAGTGGATCGTGGGACCACTGCCTGCTCTTAAAAATATTTGTTTTCCATTCTCAAAGAGGAAGGGGTCGCCTGGAGGCCCATTTGCGAATGAGTTACCACCTCCTTCAAGGAATCAGTAAAATAAGAATGTTTGGGACCGTCATTTGGTAGCAAAGCATTCATACATCCCGTTCATATTCAGTATTTGGAAGCGATGCCCTACATGGGCTCCTTCCAGAATCTCAAGCACATATTGCGATTTGGTAACGTGTTATCAAATTGCAATTTGTGTTCTATACTTATTAAAAGCCCGATCAGCCGTTTTCTACTGCAAAAATGTTTCGTACATGTGGCCCTTATAGTTTTATCACTTCCTTGTAGAGATGTTAAAGATGTGCTGATTATTTTTAGAGGTAGGGTCATTTAGAAATAGTTTTACTTCTTCTCCACTGTCAGATTTGACAATTTTGAAAAGAAACAATTTTCCATTACTTGGCATTATGGCAGCGTTTTATGTGTCCTTATTCTCTCCCATGTTCATCATCGGGATGAAAGAGTCTGTATTTGACGTCTTTCCTTGAGGCTCAAGGTATGGCGCGACCATTGGCAGAAGCCATCCTGCTGCTTCATGAGACTAGTGAATGTGAAAAAACAGATGTTTTCAGAAAAACGGTACCTGCAATTGATGCTAAAGCCAGTGGCATAAGCCCTTCTATTTCAGAAGTGGAATAATAAAGTTGATATAAACTTATAAGACGGACCACTACACACTGAATGAGAGACACTTGCGGTAAAGCTGAATCCAGGAATGAGTTGGAGGCAGCAGGATGTATCTATTGGAGTTAAATTGCTGATTTCATTTGGTATGAATAAGTCCCTAAGAGAAAAACAATGTGAACAACAAGGAGCTATGAAAGTGTACACCCTGCTGATGAAATGAACAGTTTGTGATATTTGCAGTGTACGCTGTACTTTCATTGACTTGGTTTAACTCTCTTTAATCAGGAGCATGCCAAACCTGGGCACCAGTCCTGAAATAAATGTTCTAATTGGTACTCAGGTTCCTCACGTTTGGAGTACCCCCAGCCAACAGATTAGATCCTGAGATTTTTCTCAGCAATTTCCTCGAGCCTTTGTTGAATGATTATTCATCAGGTCTATCTCACCCCAGATGTGACATTGAGGTCCTTACATGACCACCACCTCCATGTGCTGGTGTCCTTTCATTTCTTAATGATCCTACTGGTACAGATCCGGAGTTACATCCTCAAACTCTGTCAGGTTGACAGGCTTCGTCCTCACATTTTTAGGTCGAAGGCCTAAAAGGCTGCGCTTGCGCAGTCTTAGGCCGGAGATTTAATGAGTTTGAGTAGCGGCGAAGGTCCCGCCTCCGTGCCCCCTCTCTCCTTCATTGGCTGGCTTCCTAAACGGAGGCCAGCCATTGGAGGAGAGATGCGTCACTCCAAAGAAGCCCCGTCTTTTTCGGATTTGGGGGCGTGATTTTTTGCGTTCTTTAGACAGTGACGTTGTCTGTCACTCAGAACCACAAAACCACGCCCCCAATTTCGAAAAATTCAGAGCTTCCCGGCCGCCATTTTGTTTCACCGCAGTGAAGGTGAGCATCGAGCCTCTGCCTCTGCCCCCATTTACGCATGTTTGTGCCGTTTTTCATGCCACCCGATTACAGGCCGGTCCCTAATTACAGGCCGGTCCCTACTTTCCTGGACGGTGGCTGACGATGCGCGGTGACTTGCCCTGACAGACGCAGCAGCAGGCAGAGACGGAGCTCGACGGCCATGGCACCTACAGCAGCAGTATCTCCTTCAGTGCCCCCGGACGCTGTTTTTCCGCGCGGTGAGTGATTCCCTCGCCCCCTCCCCTCCTTCTCCCTTTTCCTGGGTCCTTTCACCGCCCCCTCCCGCTGTTTGTGGCTCCCGCCCCCTCCCGCTGTTCGTGGCTCCCGCTGTCCCCACCTCCCGCCCTCTCCCGCTGTTCGTGGCTCCCTGTCGGCCGTGCTCCAGCCCTAGGAGTCACACTCATGAGTGAATGCTCGTATTCAGTCGTCTATTGATTTTCTCTCATGCCACCGCAGGCCGACAGAAGAGAACCGCCGGTGCGTTTCCAGGGTAGTTGTGGGAGGGCTGCTGTGAGAATGGAGTGTTGTGCCGAGGTGAAGGGTGGGAGTGGGCGCTCGTGAACGGATAGCGCGAGGGAGGAGAGCAGATGGTCGAAAGGCGTGAGAGTGGGCAGCAGGAAACGGGGTGGGGGTGGGGGGGATACAGTAATGCGCAAGAAAGCAAGGGCGGACAAATGGAGGGAGGGATGCCTCGAGTGGTCGGAGAAAACAGGGCTCTGGGCCCCATATGGAACCCAAGGGTCCCGGAACCACAACTGCCGCACATGCCCCGGAGCCCGTCATAGAGCCACTCACAATAGACAAACAATAGCGGGAGCATGGGCCGCCCCCCGTGTGTCCCGAAAACACCGCCGAGCAAAAGGTCAACTGGTACGGTGACAGCTCGTTCCTTTGAACGCATATGTTAGTGTTCATTAATGATTGCACAGTTGCAAGGTATGAATGTACACGAAAGTGTGCTCGGAAGTAACAGTGGTAAAGGCGGAGATGGCGTTAAGAGCTGCGCATTGTGTTCACTCTCCTTGTTACTCCGTAGTGAGAGGTGTATGTGTGTGTGGTGTGGAGGGGGGGGGGGGGCAAGCAAGGGAGGAGATTTCTTAATCTAGCATAATGGCGCGTGGTACCGAAGGTGCGTGCTGGGTGGAGTGCACGTGCAGCCGGCACAGAGAAGATGTGAGGGCTGGTGAAACGATGGAGGTGCGTTTCCAGGGTAGTTGTGGAGGGCTGCTGTGAGAATGGAGTGTTGTGCCGAGGTGAAGGGTGGGAGTGGGCGCTCGTGAACGGATGGCGCGAGGGAGGAGAGCAGATGGTCGAAAGGCGTGAGAGTGGGCAGCAGGAAACGGGGTGGGGGTGGGGGGGGATACAGTAATGCGCAAGAAAGCAAGGGCGGACAAATGGAGGGAGGGATGCCTCGAGTGGTCGGAGAAAACAGGGCTCTGGGCCCCATATGGAACCCAAGGGTCCCGGAACCACAACTGCCGCACATGCCCCGGAGCCCGTCATAGAGCCACTCACAATAGACAAACAATAGCGGGAGCATGGGCCGCCCCCCGTGTGTCCCGAAAACACCGCCGAGCCCCCAAGGCCTGCACGTTTGGCGAAGTAGAGACGAAGAGGCAGAACGAGCCGGCTGTCGGCAGGTCACTGTCCCTGGCCGCACGGCCATACTCAAGTGCAGGGCTCTCAATCCGGCAGAACTTCAAAGGTTCCGGCCCTCCTCCTCACAGCCAGGTAACCTTTAAGACATTTTTCTCAGAATAAGTCAATGCAAACTCGTTTTTTTTAGGAAGTTGTCTGCAAGGTATTTTAATGGGGCCAAAGTACTTTGTGAAACAAGTAAACTCTTTCATTAAAAAAACATATTTCGACAATAATTAATGCTGATTTAAGGAGAAATAAGATGTCATTGAAATCAAGAATGAAAGGAGCGGTTCACAATAAGATACTGCACATGAAACTCTTACTCACATATCCTGGTGTTGTCCTTTTAGTAATGACGAATAAACAAAAGCCATCTGAGTTCCCGAGGGATTATCCTCAGACAAGAAATGTCAGGAATTGTTTTGTGTAGGTTTAAATCAGCCCTCCCGTGTGTAT